>NC_134569.1:141094066-141236566 GCF_050947875.1 Dermacentor variabilis
AGAGCGCTATGTCACCCTAATAAAGCACCTGGATTTCGTGAAATTGAAGTACCACTTACGCACCGTTACATAAACTGAAGGCACACAATACTGGCTACAGTTTTTGTTTGGAGAAACGCTAAGCTCAAAGGAGCTTGCGCTCTTTTCAGCTTTTTAGAGTGTAGACCTCATCACCGATATTTGCCAAAGCCTCAAAGATATTGAAGTGCGGCGTTGGCTCACCTGCACATGAAGCACATTAAAAGAAAGTTTTAATGCGTAATGCGTAAGCACTCTAGGGCTTCTCCGTCCGTCCGTCTGTAAAGCGTGACGCGATAGGCTCCATAGCTATATATGGGGTCCTATGGGGGTATATATGAGAATGTCCTATGGGTACCCATGGATACTGACGTTTATGATTATGACTATATATGAGCGAATGAAAAGAACGCTTGCCCACTACCTGACAAACACAAATAGGGAATTTTTGGATTAGTTTTTTTAATAGGAGGGAAGCCTAGAGGTTCACCGGATGCGTCAAGCTAGATGCGTCGAGCGTCGATCTTCTACTCAGCATGGCGCGAAAAGAGAAAAAGGAATAAAGGTACAGCAGGAGAAAAGTGAAGGTGTCTACGCAGACAAAGGAAATGTCACATGATTATTGACCACAACAGAGACATGTTACCTACTCAAGCTCAGAACATGCAGAAAACACACACACACACACGCACACACGCACGCACACACGCACACACACACACATTTGCGCCAAAGCAGCATCATAGAATCGGCGCTGAATGGTATTTGGGAAGCGTGTAAGCATTCGTTCAACGGCGTTATGGACACCCTTCATTCAGGAACCAAATTATTCCGTGCTTTTTCTTCACCCAAAAATGTCCAACTTGCGTTTGTACCGATGTCACTGTGCTGTAATGACTTTCACGTCAAAGCAAACATGTTTTGTATCGGAAGGATCATTAACTTCTTGCGACATTTAAGGAGGTTAATGCACTTCGAGTTTCAGAACTTTTACTCGGTCCTTCCGTTTTCTCCCATTTGGCACGTCCTCTGAGGCAATGAAGTTTGAGCCGTAGTTGCGTCCGTACTAGAGCTCCCATCGCCTTGAAAGGAAAGACAAGCCGTGCCTGAAGCGGCAAAACAAATCATCAGTGCCCCCTAAGTGAGGGACCACACTTTCCGAAGCGGGGTGTTACCGCGGGCAACCGATCGAGATATCGAGCGACTCGGATCATTATATGCAGGCGGCTCACGCACCCATCCCTGCCAATGCGTGCGCAAGGAGTAACGACCACAGGCCGCACGCAATACCCCGTTATAGCCGGCGCTAATTGGGCGTTCTGCATCTCACGTTGCACCATGAACCACGCGCAACGTTCGCGATGTCGCCGCTCCAGCGTCCATATCGCCCGCACTTCGAACGTGACCTCTCGCGAAAGCAACAGCAGCAAGAAGAACAACGTCAAGCTAACATGTGCACGATACAGAGACGCTTGAATAAGCGCCGGTGCGGTTTTAAAACGGCAGCGCAGTGCCATCTTAGAAGAGGCAGATTTTCTGACCCGACATCGTTAGAATCAACGCTGCGCGAGAGCGTCATACTAGGGAAACGCCACAGATTGACTACAGATTCTAGCATATGCAGATTGAGGAGCGTTATCTTTGTCTTGTCATTGTCGTACAAGTATCAGTAGTAGCAGTAGTAGCAGTAGTACTTGTTGCGGTCCTCATCGTTGTTGGCGTGGTCGGATATTGCAGGTAAAAACCACCTCGCGAAGTCTTCGAGTTGTCATAGCTCACGTTAATTCATGTGGATAGGACGTTAGTCATATAGTGCGCCTGTCTCCTTGACAGAGGGCCACAACAGAGAGCATTCTGAGAGCTGCAGAACCACGAACTAACGAGACACGTAGGAACACGCGTTGGCTCATAGACGATAAGTTCTCTAAGCCATTGTTTAATTGTTGCATGAGGAGGGTCGCCTCCTTTTAAATGTCGACATATGCCACCACGCAAGCTGTCCCTATTAAAACTTAGGAAATGGTGGTTCAGTTTCTCTCTACAAAGGGCAAATTACGCTGTAGATTTTTCAGCGTTTAGTTGATGTAAGGAAATCATGGGACATACTTGACGTCTTGAATTGAAAGCCTTGAAGCGTCAGATTGTTTCTCAAATGTAGAAGACAATACGAGGAGGGATCAATCTTGCATTTTTGTCTTCAGTCTATGTCAAGGCATTCTTTGACGCCAACATCATTCTCGAGGAGTGCGCCTCAAGTGTCAGCCAAAGTAGATAACTCCACTGAGATCATTAACATACCCGTATTAGTTTCCGGCGCATCATGTAACTTATTTCTCCGAGTTTTGCGTTGTGTTCCGTTGCTCGAATTCCGACAGGCTTCATTTGTTAACATCTTTAACAGGCTTCATCTGTTAAGAACTTCGTTTACCAAGTATGCTTCTACCACCCTCTGTATTTCTGGAACTTTCTCAAAAGTCGGCCTCAGCATCTTTTGCTCCACTGCCCTGGGCAAGGGTTTAATGACGGCCTTTAAATTACGTAGATTGTTCATGTCAGCGGCCCTCGAGGGGACGGTAAACGGTGCTATCCGTTCATATCTCTCTGTAGAATATAACTGTGTCTTATTCATTCGAATGCGTTTCCGGGCTGGGTAGTCCGAGTGTGTCTGGGTATCTTGTCTGCGTGCGTGCGCGCGCACGTGCGTGCGTGCGTGCGTGCGTGCGTGCGTGCGTTCGTGCGTGCGCGCGTGCGATTTCTGGGGCGTAAACTTTGCTGCTGCCTGCGCTACTACATCGCTGAGCTGGAGGGGAGGGGGAGAGGGGGTGTTCTTGTCAAAGGGCTGCCGAAGACGGCGACTGCGGCGCTAGTGAATCACGGAAGAAGTCATCGATGACTGGTTTTCGCCCGCCCTATCGTTCGGCTCACCGCAGGAAGAATGGCATTTTACAATGTTGACAGAGCGCGAAAGCCTTAAGCTTGGATATAAAACACGAACGCGTCAACGCCACGCTTTTCACATATGCTGAAAAGCTTTACTTCGTCACGCAGACCTATTTCCTTTCATATTGAGCATACAAAACTGTTGCCTTCGACAGGCAACGTAATCCAGATGATATGACGTGGTGTGAATCAAAAGGGGCTCCTCGTCGTAGCGGGAACAGATGCAGATGAGATATTCGACAGACTCCTCACAACCCGAACGGTCACACGAACGTGTATGACAGATCCCATTTGCAAACAAATAGGCTCTTGTCGAGAATTTGCAGGCTACAGTTCGAGGGACAAGGGGAGCTAGCCTGGTATTACAAGCTAGTAAGCTAGCTTGTAATACCAGTCTTGTCCTTGTCATGAGGTGGTATTGCAAACCTGTGAACTCAGTCCTCCTACAGCGTCCGTTATAGACAGAAGTATTCAAACTGTCTGGGAATCATGGTTAGCAAGGGTACCAAGTAGCATTGTCAGCGACCGCACTGCCAACGATGCGTGAAAGAACCGGCAACCATTGAAAAACGATGTTGCGTGCCTCTTTCAGAGCAGAATGGTGTGGCTTGCAGCTAATGGACACTAACCGCACTCGTAAGTTCCTTGACCTAGGCTTGACAGCCTACTCTGAAGGGCTGGCTTGGAACAACGAAAGGTGGTCCGTTTTCTTGGTGGATCTTACACAAAGTAGTCAATAGTGGTATGAAGGCGGCAAGCTCAGTCGCCGTCAGTGTCATCATGTGGGACACCAAGAACTTGAAGATTACTAATTTTAAACCCGTATGATCTTTTAAAAGCCTATAGGCAATGAACAAAAAGAGACATAGCTTACATTATTAATTTTCTTAATCTCGCTGCAAATCCTCATTCAAGTTTTGCGTAACCATGACTCGCGACAACTCGTATTGAAAGGGCTGCTCACTTAACACTTGTTTCTTCCAGAGTTATCCTTGTCATGAGGCGCCCTTTGCGCAGATAATCGAGAAAGAAATTAGAGACCTTGCCTTTGGCACTCGGGAATTGTCTCGAGGCGCCGAGTGTGTTTGGAGGCATACAATGAGCCATTAGGCATCACACGCCTCCTGTGAGAAGTCCCCCCGTGCTTTCCTGTTGTTCGTGCAGACCTGACGTCATTTGAAGACTCGGGGCAACACTTACGGAAGACAGAAGCCGGAGGAAAGACTCGTTCGGGTCTGCTTAACTGCTGTGTTTGCCACTTTTGCGCAGTGGATGACCTTGTGAAATCAGCCAAATTGCAACCCAGATGTAAACAATTACAGCATGCAATCTAGTAATATTACGTTAAGTCACAGTGGCTTAATACAGCCGCCCAACAGAAACAGAAAGCCTAATAGGTATTCACGTTACGGTATGAGAATGTTCTCATGTGATAGCACTATCAGGATCGGTCCGAATATGTGTTCGAACACATTACTCCCTGAATCAGACGACTGCTTTATTTTGTGTTAATTTCAAGAAAAAGTGCCGGTGTGCAATCTGAATGCTGCTTTTTTATAAATATTGTCACAAAAGTACTACAAGATTACCGTCCACCAGTGCAGGCCTATTTAACTAGAAAGCAACATTACCTTCCGAACAATAAGCGTGGCTTTGTGTACAACTTCTCGCTTTGTATATGCAACTGTCGAACGAGATTCTCTTCTCCCCTTCAGCGCTAAAATACGGGATACATTTTCCTTCAGAAAGCTTCTTCGGCGTTTGGTGTCGGGATTCCCAACTTCGAACAACTTCGAACAATGCAGCTGAGTAACTTCCAGTAACTCAGTCTTTCTCAAACTGCGCTCAATGGCTTCTTATTTCCGAAAGGTCGTTCTTCAATTCGATGTGAAGTTCACGCAGCTGTACCCAAACGTTTCTCAACCACGCGGCTAGGCTCTCATCTGAGTGCATTCACTCTGCGTGTGACGTGATGCGTTTGTGGTGGACCTTCCTCCTCCTTTTCCTAGTTTCTATATCTCGGCTTCAAGCGCGAGTGGGCTTGGTGTCCTTTTTGGAAGACAATTTCTGGCCCGCTTCTCTATCTTCCCTTGTGCGGCGTTTATATACGTTCTCATGAATAATAATCATTATACGTCAGAAAGCCGCAACGCGGCCTATTACACTCTAAGATTTTTGCCCTTCGGGGCTTATCGCCGAGCAATAATCGTATTATATTTTGAGTGCACTTTCTTTCATTAACACCGCGCCTGCACTTCCAAAGGGCTTCGGATTTCAACAGTGAGAAGGACTGGAGTCGGTGCATATCGAGCGAAGTCCTCCAAGATCAACTCCTGGCAGTCCCGAGAGCTCACGACATCGGGAAAGCCTTTGGCCTACCGGTGCCTACGTGGGCGGAGCCACCGACTTAGCGTGGGGGCTTGTGCCCTCGGGCCCTAGTTTCTCTGGACCAAAATAAAGTTCTTGCCATGCCATGCCATGCCACTGCACCTGCAGTAGTTTAAGGTCACGAACGACGTCAACGTATGAGCATGACATAGAGCTCCTGACAGATAAATAGAGATGCCGGCTTGTTGAATTAAGAAAATGTTCGCAAGGTCGACAACGACCGTTATTGGCGACCGATAAATCCCGAAGGGTGCAACAACGTTTTTGAGTGTAGCTCAACAACCACAATAACAACGAAAACTCCTTATTAATTTAGGTACATCCTCTTACCCTGTTATTTTTTTACACTTGATTTTTAGGCAAGCGCCTCCCATCAAATTATTTAGGTTTTAGGTAGGCAAATCTTCATTAGGGGCTATAATTCTTCGACCGATATTTTTTATAAGTGATTGTTATCGACGATTACGCTTGAAAAACGTCGCATTGGGCCCCTTCGGCGCACATTTCCCGATCTCGAACCTCCTGGGTACATAGCGTTTGCCGGCGGTAAGCCTGCGGCAGCTACAGGAAGAGAAGGAAAAGCAAAACAGGATCGGGGGAATCGGTGGCAGCTCTGCCCGCGTCGAGCTTGGCACGCCACCGCAATGTTTTCGCGCCGGTAATTGCACGCTTTTGAGCGCTGAGCAGAAGCGGTTTCACACTACCAAGCAATCAAAAGAAACGAGCGGTGGGATCTTTTCAATGTCACGGGATCGAGCGCGTGCGGGAACCACTTTGGCCGCCCTGCTGCACAGAACGGAGCAACGTGCGTTCGAGATATAGAGGAAAACTCGGTTCCACTTCGTTATGTGCGCGCGCGTTTCTTTTCCTTATCGGGCGCGTGTGCCGAAAGCGAAGATATTCGATGCGCGAGTGTAGGATAATGCAGCTGTGCGTATGCAACGTACCACCTTCGGGAAGCCGCATCTGTTGAGCGCCTTTGAATTGAGATAATATGGGGTGGTACTAGTCAATCGTGTACGTGTAAGGTCGTACTATATGGCCGCAACGCGCGTTCTACACAGGCGACTTAAGCGCGCAAGCGCTATACGGAATGATAATATCGCTTCACTGCCAAATATGAATGCGTCGCTTACCAATGATCCAAACTTCTTGCCTCGATCGGAAGCTTCGCCGTTTTCTTTGTTAGGCTGCTCAATTGCTCAACATGAAAATCTCGAACGCGCATAGTTTAGCGTTATGGACCGTTAAGCAGCGAACGTAGTCGCTCGCGCGCGTGTGTTCGTTTTTGTTTGTGACGCTCTCTTCTTTTGCTTTATAACGACTGATCGCCAAACGCGTAGCGAATAAAGCGTCTATTGGCCGGTTTTGGAACGTCGCGTATTGTCATCGAAATACAAGCATGGATATTCAGTTTAAATGCCGATACTGATGGACATCACAGATTAGTGCTGGGATAAAAGAAAATTGAATATAGGAAAGAATATTTAAACAATTTAGCATTCAGGCACACAAACGCTATAACTGCGCACCAAGTTCACAAAGGAGTCACGCATTGCTCACACTTGCCACACGCTGATACGTTCGTGTACTCCTTGTCTTTCTACGGCCAAGCGAACACTGCACGGAGTTCGAGCTTCTTATTTATCCAGGCCCAGATTAGCCTACATACTTCCGGCTGTGATGAATCCCAGTCGGTGATTTGCAGCAGATGACCGTGGGCAAGCACCGCCCTCGGCGCGTGCGGCCGTCTGCTTGACCCGGCGCTGACCTATCGGGCGCCGGTGTATACCTAATGGCTTGCAGCGTCACTCGTGTCCAGGCGAAGAGATCCGTCCGTGCTACGGGGGTAACGAAGACGGAACACCTGCCGAATCACTGCGACAGCAGCGGGGCAAATAAATCAGCTGAAACACAGGCGCCGCCGGGAACCGCTGGCTTCCTACGCCCCGCCGCTGCCGACAGGCTCGTTAACGACAAGAGCGGCGGATAAATTAAGACGCCGCGTAATTAGGACGAAGCGGGTCAGGGAGGCGAGAGAGCCGCGGGGTGCGGTGGAAATGTGCCACAACTCCAGGCTCGAGAGTCATCAGCTGTTGGTGGTCGAACTTCGGGAAACAGTTCCGGCCAGTGAAGCACTTTCTTTCGCGCTAATTTTGAACCCGACTGCGTGTTTGGCGTCGGGAAACAGACCGTATTGCGAACCCGACTATAGCCGGGTCACTCTCACAACAAACACGAGGATAACGAACTCACGGTGATGCGTGAGTGACGCCGTTCGATAGACAGCACAGGAAGGAAAAGATCGAGGAGGGGGATGTTGTACTATGTACATACGGATCTAAAGCCTTGCAAGGGCATGACGGCAACAGCTCATCCAGGGCGCGTGTTGCTTTCACGTACGTGGGGCTTAAAATGTCGCAGTGTTAGGTGGTGCAAAGTAAACGTGTCAGGCATTACTAACGCTGCCAAGAGGGATTAGTGAGGTGACTAGACGGATCGAAGGTAATGATGGCTCCACTTAGACTCCCTCCTCTCTGGTCCTGATCTTTTTAAACGCTTCTTTTTTATCATTAGTTGCTTCATTACATGTTCAACTTCGCAGCCACCGATGGTAGTGCAGTGAATCAATTCAGCTACAAAGGCTGTTAAACATGTCAGGAAATGCTATGCGAACATGGTGGCATGAATGGATCGACAATGATTCGGTGTTTTAAGGAAGCGTATCTAACACTTATTATTTATGCTACTCTTATGGGCCAAGAGCGCAGCAGCACAGAACCAGCAAAACTGGAACTCGCTAACCATCAGATGAAGAGAATCGAAGATAATCTGTTTTTGAAGATACTGCTTTTTTCAGTGGTGCAAGAACCAAAACCTAGGCAGATTGCGATCCCAATACATGAGTATGTAATAAGGCTGACACGCGCTGACTTAAGTAATTGGATATTTTGTGAATGGCTCAGCTACTGGTCTTGCGTTGTTTCCAATGATGGCATTGCTTCTAGCACACTGTGGGCTTCATCCTTCAGAGAAGCGCGGTTTTATTTTTACAGACATTTGACCTCAATAATTTAATAAACATGAATGCCTACCGTCCATTCCTTGTTACGCACTCAACACCACCAGACTGGTGCAGAATTTATTCCCACCAATTCTTTCTCCACTGTGACGCTTTCTTTCGGAGAAAGCCGTATGGGTTACCTTTGCAGATTCGTGCAACATTCACGTAGATGGCAATTTTCTCTTTTATATAGCTGATTACTGCCTACAGCTTACGTAATTTACTGCGTACGACGTGTACACGTCCTATGCACCCTGAGGTATGAAACCCACAAGAAGTTACCGAAAACCAGCTCGGATCTGCAGGGACAATTTCGCCCAGGACATGAAGCAGTGATTAAAGAAAGAAAGAGGGAACTCTCTTATTAAAAGCGATTTCACTCGCTCCGCTGTCTCTCATGAGTCAGGTGTGAGTCGACCTGATTCGGTGGGCACGCCTTGTCTTCACGCCTCCTCAGGCGCGAAGAAAAACGGGTGCGCCCTGCTTGTTCGCGAGTCAAGTACGCATCGTTGGCGGTACTCGTCCATCAAGGTCAGTCGCGCGAAGGGCGTCTCCAACGCACTTCATTGCTGTCCAGGGAACAGCCTTGCTGGAAAAAAATTCCGGGAATAGACAAAGGCGAAAAGGCTCTGTTTGTCTATAAAGGGAAAGTGGCAACTTGCTTATGTGTGTGCGCGGCACATTTAGAACTGACCTTTGTTTCAACCACAGAATGTGGCCATTTTGGTGAAACGCGAAGAGTGTGACTCATTATCAACGCCGCACTTTTGCGAAGCAATCTTGAAGGAGCATGTCGACGTCTTCTTGTCGACGTGCCGAGTGGAAATTCATCTCTGCAGCGTACGGGTGATGCCATTCCCATAATGTTGCAAATAGCGTCTTGTCATTTCCATTTTCCGTCATGGCTGTCTTTGCCGAAATTTTGTAGCGATTTATTTTCCGATGCTATATAACCTTTCGCGCTCTTTACGCTACGTCAGTGGTCGCAACGCTGCACCGTTATAAGCGAGATTATTCGAATGTGAACGGAGGATGATAAGAGTGGCACAGAATGTTGCGGAAGAAACCGCTACAATATTGCGGCCTTGAGATGCTATTGTTGACAGCGACAAATTCCGCCAGATTGTGTAATTCGACATTTCGTCAGCCCTGATTGGCACAGAGCAGGCTCGAAGGGCAGATACGGCTTCTCCGACTGGCTCGAAATTCCGCCATTACAGAATTCGACAACATGGCGCAACTTGAGAAATGTCCAGAATAGAACCTTGGAGTAGCAGGCCACTCATGCCGGACAAATCTCTCGAGAATTAACAAAAGAAAAGACTTCTCTATCTGTTTTTTTCTTGGAGGCATTTGTCCGACGCAGTGAAAGATGTTTCCAGCTCTTGCGTGTGATAACCCCTGTATAACTCCCAATTTGCAGGGACACGTGGTCGCAGCGGCACTTGTGTAAGAACCATAAATTGGTCATTCTCGCAGCTCTTTCATAACAGTGAACAACTTAGACGAAGGAAGTGGCATCCACTTTTGAACGATGCCTGCAACTTCGTCTGGAAGTTTGAAAAAATATAGAGAAAAAGGGGAAGTTTGGCGTCGGCACTGGTAATTGGACCCGGATGACGTACGTTACGCAACCATTGTTTCGACCGTTTGCCGGGCACACGCAAGTGTAAGAAAATCGTTTCGATTTTCGCTCTGTATATATAAAAGCCTGGTAGGACTGGCTCACGTACTTTAATTGGTGCTTTTCCTACACTGCTCGATAAATTAAATGGCCCGCATAAAAGAAAAGAACGGTAAACCTTGTCGACGACGAATGCCAGCATAGAGCTTATTTAAATCATGCTCAAACCTGCCCCTGCTTTGCAGTTATCACGAGATAGACGATTTTGTCAGCATCTCTGCACGTAACAGCCACTGGAGCGACATTTTGGGAACATCCTATCCGTTCACTGCCTAGCGCCCCAATTTTACGGCGAGCAAGATCGTCGCCCGTTTCGGAGCACCGTGAAAATAATCGTGATTTTCCGGACAACACTCATGTGTCCGATTCTCTGGCATCTGCACTGAAGGGACTCGGGGACAAAAGGCCGTGCCGCATAGCGAAAGTGGCCTACCTTCAAGTGCGAGCGTAGTTACTGACATTTAAGAACGACATTAACGTCTACCAGAAGGGGAGCAGCTTGGAGTATAGTATAACACAGACTTCCGTATCCCTAAAACTGGCCCCCCAGCGCCGTATTCACACATAAAAATATATCTTACGCTAGAATTGTTCGTGAGAGAAAATCCGAGCCAGTGGTGATGCTGGACTTGTTCCTAGCGAGGGCAACCGACCAAAACCAAAGAACACTTACTTATAATAAAGCTTTGTGAATTCCGTCTCATGGATTTTTTAATACAGAAAACAGTGGTTTACAACGGCAGAATATTTTTTCCCTTATTTGTGAGGTCTTTTCGCTACACCACGCGATTCTGATTCGATTTCAGATATCATCATCGGCGTATTTTCATTCCCCCTGGAAGACACGTGCCTTTCCCAGCGATGTCCACTCACACCTGTCTTGCGCTAGTGATTTCAAGTCGGCCCAGCAAATTTCCCTAATTTCATCACGCCCCCTAGCTTTCTGCCGTCATCGTCTGCACTTCCGTTTCCTTGGTACGCATTCTGTAGCTCTAATGGACCACCACCTATCTGGCCTACGCATCACGTGACCTGTCCAACATAATTTTTTCCTCTTATCAACTAGAATATCGGCTACCCCCGTTTGCTTTCTAATACACACCGCTGTTTTGATGCCTCTTAAGGTTACGCCCAACATTTTCGTTCCACCGCTCGTTGCACAGTTCCTAATTTCTGCCTAAGCTTATTTGTTAACCTACAAGTGTCTCCTCACGTGTTAGCACCAGTACAGTGCAATAATTGTACACCTTCCGTTTCAACAACTCTCCCTAGCTCAAGGATAGCGTTAAGCCGTGTCATAATCTGGTAATGGTGGCTGCATAAGCTTCAACCCCTTTTTATTCTTCCGCAAATTTCCTTCCCGTGATCAGGGTGCAATGTGAATAACTCACCAGTATATAGATAAACGTACCCTAGGCATACACTGTAGAGGTTAACTTCCAATCTTAAATTATTGTTGTCTTGCTTTTCTATGATTTCAGGTATTAATACTATAAGCAGCGTGAACGCCAAGTCGCAGTACCGTTCATTGTTTTCATTGCTTTCACTTCACTGTTTTCACGCCTACATAAAACAATCATCATAATTGTCGCCTTTCATCTTCATCTTCCCGTTCAGTCCCGCTTGAATTTTCAAAATGAAGCGTTCGGTCGGTCTCCGTCTCTCAAGTGGTGGACGTGCGACAATATTGGAAATCCAAATGCCCCACAAGTTATTACACAGCAATTTCCCTGCTGATATAACTCCAGCGGACATAGCACCCGTGCTGTACGACACGGTCGTTAAAAAGAAAGATACCGAAGCGCAACGCGAGCGACGAACAAGCCTTGAATGATACAAGCGGAGCCAGCTTTTTTCTTTTTTCTTTTTGCTAATCCTTCAAGGTCAGAGAAGACATTCTCCGTCCTTGGGAGCGAGCGTGTTCCCCTTGTATGACTTTGCGGAACACCGGTAGACTTCCAAATACTTCTCGTAGCCCGCGGCGTTCACGCAAGCGCTGTTTGCATTAGGTTTTCATTTTCTGTGTTTGGTTTTTTTGTTCCCTCACGCCTTAACAGCAAACTCAATGGAGTACACCGCGATCAAAATGCGTTCCCTAATGTTGGCCATTAAAGTTTCTCGTTAATGGCGAACATTGAAATGTTGGCCGGCACACCGCAGGATAAATGTAAATGGAACTACTTGGAAGAGCCGCTCAGCTCATTAAGAAATGGTCCATCGGCCTCACAAGTGTTAGCACATGCTTCGCATATGGGGCACAAATTTTCTTGAGATAAAGTGCCTACAGTCATGCCAAGTTTCTGAGCAGTTCATTTTGAAAGTGCTTGCTCCTCTGTCTTCTTTTTTAACCGTTTCACACAGAAAAAAAATACGGCAGTCATAGTATCTTCATGGCCGCTAGTACGCAACTGTTATTTCATGGTTGTTCTTTCAGCACGCGATATAACATTTTGTCGAAGTTGACAGATAACGAGAAAACCATCGCGCACAAAGCAAAGAAAAGGAAAAGAAACGAAGAAAAACATGCATGAACGATGTGACCTGGAGTTTGAGGAAGGCTTCCAAAAATTAGGTCTTGGGGTGCATAATGGAATCTTCACCTGGTGAAGTTTAAAAAATCAAATCTGCAAATCAAATCTGCAGATATAGTGATGAGTACGAGTGTGAAAAAGGGAAAAAAATGCTTTCCTGCAAAGATAAACCAACTGAAATAGAATAGAGCCCATCAGCCTGAATGGAGCCTGAATGAAAGTCAGGTTCTGGTCCTGCAGGGACAGTCAAATACGTTTTTTTTTTCTTTTGCGGGGCAAGGGACAGGGGAGCGTTGACACATGTCCTTTTTTTTTTTTAAGCGAAGTTTTCTTTGTCTCATTTCTGGGGTTGGGGGTGGGGGGAGCGCTTGTTGTTTTCTCACCAGATACATTTATCCATATACACACGAAGCTTATATGTGCTCCGAATCACTTGAAGATCAAGTATACGGCCCAACAGAGCTTCCACCGAACTAGTACCACCTCATGATTAGTTTCCTGTCGTTGACACTTCTTTAAGGTGCAAAACTTCTTCTAGTTCTCTGCAGCCGGTAAAAACCGAACGGATATCTGTTGGTTCGGCTTCCGCAGGTGGCAAGTTGTGATTTCCTTCCCCTTCATCTTTCTTTACCTTGCCTCCGCTACACTATAATTAAAAAGACCATAAATCTCCCCTATGCTTTCGTTGGCTTCATTATCTCTTGACTTTTATTGGCGGTATAAGAACGTGGCTTTGATAACTGGGAGTGTGTAAGGTGACCCTTCACAAGGGCGCGCGCAGCAGTTGAGACGTCACGATCAACCCGACACATGTAAGCTATCTGATAGACAGTCGACGGTGCTCGATTCTGGCCTAGCTTCTTGTACTTTATCATTTCCTGGCATTGTGCGGCAACCCTCCGTTGCCACTGGTATCGAACAGTCCCTGCGACTGGTGAAAAGGATTTTATAGAACTGCATGAAACCGATCCCTACATAAAACGACGTCAGATTAGTGTTTATGTTGTGCGCTATCAATGTTTTAAAACGTTTATGTTTACTCGGTACCAACGACGATAATTTCCTTTAGTTTATAGGAAGCGTTTATTTCTTCCTTTTTCGTTTATTTATCCCGCATCGGTCGCTGCGGACCGATACGCGATACATTTGCTTAAAGCCTGCTTTGCTGCAGCCACTTGGACAGCATCATAGCGTACGTCTCTGTTTGTGTGCTTTCCCCCCATCTATTGCATTCTTTACAAACTGTCGGGTTACATTACTTTTCTGTCGCTGGAGAAGACCATCTGGATGGGGCTGCTCTTCGCTATTATAGTATATTAGACTAAGTGTACTGACGGCAGGAAAATGTGACAGGAATACGAACCAAAAAAGAAAGAAAGAAAGAGAGGGAGTGAGTCGCACTTGGCACGCATAAATATTATTACTCTGCCTTCCCCTCACTCTCCTCCTCCCGTGCCCATTACCCCAAATACGAATTGATGAGTGGCATCAGCGAAAAAATATACAAGGAGAAAGTGCTGTAAATCACCATATACGCAAAGTCGTGAGGCCGTCCGGTAGCACAGCATTCGTTTTCGAAAAAAAGCGCCTTTGCTTTCCATTTCTTACAATCGATGCCTCGGGGCCGCTTAATGCTGCACAAGGTGAGTAAGCACGCATGCAATATGCATTGACTATTCAAAAACGAATAAGGGAAAGCAAAACAGACGTAAGAGTACAGAAACCTAAAAAAAAAAGGCGCTCCTGCACAAGGAGGGAAGAAAGAAGAAGTCGACTAGTACGGACGCTTTGACATCGGCTCCAGCTTTCATCAATGTTCTCGAGTGGGTCTCCCTGGGAAACCGGGCGAGTTATGCCTTAATCGACGTGGCACGTCAAGAGGACTCTGCCGATACCGGTTTTTCGTCGGTGGGAGGACATTTTGCCGTTCTGCGAGTGTTTGAAACACGGCGAGGGTAGGCTTAGGCCTACTCCCGCGCATGTGGGACTTTCAGACCAGGATGGACGTTGTGGAAGGAGAAGAGATTGCTCAAGAAGAGGTATGCGACGCGGGATGGAAGGTGGCGTACGGCCGCCGGCCCGGCAGGCGCAGGGAACAATATTCTTCGGGTCAAGACGGTGGAAATACAAGTGGCAGACGGAGGGACGGCGGCCGCACCGCCGCACCACGCGACGCGATACGACGCGTCACCGCTGCTTCGAGGCTGCCTCGACTGCCGAGGGACTCTTTTCGCATCATTGTCAGACCACGCGAAGGCCTGAATGTCAACAAGGTCAGTAAAATACGCTTTGAGCAAGCCTTGGCCATGGCGGCATCCTTGGCTCCGGCCGCAATCGAAGAGGACACGATGTGTCCCAATGGAGTTCAGAACATTTTTGTCGTGTGTACTCCTCACGAGAAAAACGCGGACGCGTACGCCCGAGTGCAGCAAATCAGGCTCGGTGAAGGCACGTTTGGGGTGGTGGCGTACCTGGCCCCACCCGAGAATACGTGTAGAGGAGTCATAAGGGGAGTCGACGTGGAAGTCAGCGAGGCACAACTCAGAGTGATAACTGTAAATAATCGGAATCCAGGCGCTTTGGAGGCCAGGCAGATCAAGAACACTACAGCGGTGGTGGTAATTTTCGAAGGAATGAGGGTGCCCAACTACGTGGCATGCGGCGCGAGCATGTTTCGCTGCACGCTCTAGCGACGCCACACGGAAGTCTGCTACGGTTGCGGAGGACTGGGACACCGGGCTGACGTGTGTGCCAACCCGGGAAGCAAGTGGTGTCGCACCTGCGGCAAACGATCGCCGGCAGAAGATCACCAGCGCGATCCGCAATGCACGTTGTGCGGTGGCCCGCACCCCACAGCGGCCAAAAAGTGTAGGGACAAATTTCAAGTTCCATATATTGTCAGAAGAAGACGGCGACAGCGGCGTCGACGCGCCGAGCAGCTGAAGCTGGGAACCGACGTCATCACGGCGGGCGGTAGGAGCCGCTCGCATACGCCAGCTGTGGAGGAGCGCAGCACCGAAAGAAGCCGCTCTCGCACGCCAGCTGCGCAGAAGCGCGGTGCAATCAGGCAGCGCTCCAGATCAAGATGGCGCTCGGTGTCCAGCGTGCGGATCCAGGAGGGGCCTACCTGGGCGGATCGTGTCAAAGGGAAGAAGAAGGAGGAGCTACAGAGACCCACGGAGGTAACGCGGTCGGCTTCGCCAGAGCATGGTAGTTGGTCGCACGTGGACGCATTACTTAAGCAAGTTCAGGGGCTTAGAGAGGAGGTACGCCGACTCAAAGCCGCCAAGGCAAACCCAAAGTCCATTGAAATAGAGGCGAGCGACCAGACGCCACAGATAGTCGAATATATACCCCGCGTTGGACTCACTAAAGCAAAGCGTAAGGCCCCCCTTCCTAACGACGAGAGCGACTCGGAAACGTCTGAGGGAGAGGTCCAGCAAAGAAAGATGTTAGAGGAACTACTTAGGATAAGTAGAGAAAATCAGGAAAGCGTAAAACTTTTGGTCCAAAGAGTGACCGTACTAGAAAAACAGGCGGCGATTGAGGCCAAAGCCATGGTCCGAGCGCAAAGCAAGGCAGTGAATCACTCCGAGGTTGCTCCGGCTGTGAAGCAAGGTATGTTGTTGTAGCATCATGGCGGGCGATCACAAAGAGCTGGTAATATGGCAGCGGAACTGCGCAAGTTTTCAAAGGCGCAAGGCTTCGCTACGGCAACTTTGGCGAATGAGGTGGAAAAACCACAGATTTTGTTATTACAGGAGACACTATGTGACGACCCTACCCTCTCTGGCTGCAACACTGTGTCGGTCAGAAACGAGGGAGGCAGAGGACTAGCTACGATGATCCAAAAAATCTAGCCTTTATTCAACATCCAATGCAATCTGGACGGGGTAAGATGGAGACCCTTTTCGTGGAGGTTATGCCGCGCGGGCGTCTCAAGCAGAGCGCCTTTGTGCTTATTGTCTATAGCCCACCGCCGTACTAGAGACAGACGCTTAATTGCCTGCTTAGGAATGCGACGTCGATAGCCAAACACTCTCCCCTGATAGTTGCTGGGGGTTTTAACGCCCCTCATAATTCATGGGGCTACGTCAGACGGACTGTAAAAGGAGAGAACCTGGCGAGGATCCTGGATGATCTCGTGTTTTCAGTAATCACGGACCCAGTGTTCCCCACGAGGCTGGGCACGTCAGTTGTGCGAGACACAAGGACTGATTTGGCCTGTGTAAGGAACGTAGGTAACGTAACGTGGGCCAATAAGCAGGAGAACCTGGGCAGTGACCACTTCATAGTAGCGGTAACATTAACGGTGGACGCCCGACCGGCCAGGGTATTTCGAGTCACGGATTGGGAGGAGTTGAGGAAACTTAGGAAGGAGCGAACGAGCACATTTCCCTCGTTTGACGAAGCTATCGAATCACTAACGGAGGACGTCGAGAGGGCTACTAAGGTAGTACAAACAGAAGCGGAGATCCTAAGAATTGATCCGCACCTAGCGCATCTGTTGGAGGCGAAATCGTCAGTTCTGATGAGGTGGAAAACACAAAGGTTAAATCGTAGGCTGAGGAAAAAGGCTGCGGAGCTTAATAGAGAGATCGAGAGATATTGCGCGGAGCTCAATAGGCTACAATGGGACAAGGTCTGCGCGGCAGTAGACGGGTCCATGCGCTCAGGAGGGAAGTGGAACCTTCTCAAGCACCTCCTGGGTGACGCATAGACAAAGCATAATCAAAGGCAAACACTTAGTAAAGTCATACACCAGCACAAACAGGAGCGAGGCACTTTTGAATGCGATCGCGGATAAGATACCTTCCTATAGGGCCGAAGCAGGAAGAGGATTATCCGCAGATCGAGTGCGCGACGGTAGAGGAACTCGACGCGCCTTTCACAGAATCGGAGATCAGGGCGGTGATCTATAGTTTAAACAGCAGATCGGCTCCAGGTCCGGATAAAGTTTCTAACAGGCTATTACAAAACCTGGACGATAAAACAGTGGAACTAATAACTAGGGAGGTAAACAGGGTATGGGAGACAGGACAGGTGCCTGACGTATGGAGGTCGGCTATAGTGACACTCATCCCTAAACCAGGAAAACCCCTTCATTTGGACAACATGAGGCCAATATCACTAACCTCGTGCATAGGCAAGGTAGCGGAGCACGCGATTTTGAACAGGGTTTCCAGGTACATGGAGCGCAGAAACCTCTTCCCACATAATATGGTTGGTTTTCGGCCCGGCCTATCGGCGCAGGAGGTTATGCTAATGCTAAGGAAGCAAATCTTTAATAGCGGCACCCGGGACGTGAGAGGGATTCTCGCCTTGGATCTCACTAAGGCGTTCGACACAGTGTTACATAGATACATTCTGCAAGCCACGGCCGGGATAGGCCTGGGAGTCAAATTCCAGGCCTTGGTCAGGTTCTTTCTCATGAATAGAACTGCTACTATTCAGGTGGGGCAGATTCGGTCGAGCGTGTACGGATTGGGAGCTAGGGGTACACCTCAGGGATCAGTCATCTCGCCACTACTCTTCAATATAGTCATGAAGGGTCTATCAGATAGGCTGGGCGGCCTCCAGGGCATAGGTCACGCAATTTACGCAGATGACATCACGATCTGGTGCCCAGGGGGCTCCCTAGCTGAAATGAAGCAAGCTCTACAAGCGGCCTTGGACGAGACGGAGGCTTACCTCGCGGACACGGGTCTCAAGCTGTCTACGAGTAAATCGGAGCTGTTGCTTTACAGACCCGCAAGGCAAGGGGTTCGGGGTCTGACACCCCTCAACCAGCTACCCGTGGTATTATACAGGAATAATGGGCAGAAAATTCCTAGAGTCGACTCAGTTAAGATCCTAGGCCTGCTTATAGACGCGAGGGGCTGTAATGCCAGAACAATTACCCACGTTACAGCCAAAACGGAGAATATGTTGCGGCTAATTGCTAGGGTGTTCAACCGAAAGAAGGGGTTAGGTGAAGACAACCTCCTTCGGATGTACAACGCGTTCCTCATGAGCCATATTAACTATGTGGCGTCAGCTCTAGTGTGGACAAAAACGGAAAAGACCAAATTAAATACACTCATGCGCAAGAGCATCAAGAAAGTGCTAGGCTTGCCTATTGCCACGAGCTCCGACAGGCTAGATCAACTCGGTATATGCACAATAGCATAGACGAGATCATGGAAGCACAAGTCACTGCCCAGGTGGTTAGGCTATCGTCGACCCATGCTGGCAGGCGAATTTTCGACGAGGTTGGCATGGCTCCTAGAATAATGGAGGACCGGCGTATAACATTGACACGAGAAACGAGGGCGACCTACCTGGTGAGGCCCTTCCCGCAGAACGTACATCCGCAGCATAACGAGGGTAGACGTAAAGCCCGTGCACGAGTCATATTGAAGAAAGTTAGAGATGACAGAGACTCCGCGGTCTTTGTCGATGCGGCGCAGTACGAGAACAGGAGAGTGTTCGCGTTGTCGGTTGTAGACGGGCGGGGGGTGCTTCGCTCCTCGGCCTCGGTCAGAGCGGCCACCGCGAGTATAGCAGAGCAAATTGCGGTTGCGCTGGCCTTGTGTGACCCAGAGCGTTCCTACATTTACACCGGCTCGAGAGGCGCAATCAGAGCTTTCGAGTCGGGTAACCTCGCATGAGAAGCCGCCTCTATTTTAGAGAAAAGGGCTTGCCCCGGTTTTCATTATATCACGTGGTTCCCCGCACACATGGGGACGAATGTTCTCGAGGGCTTCCCATACCTCAACGAGCTTGCCCACGACCGTGCGCGAGAACTCACGCGCCGCGACTGTCTGGAGGCTCCGGAGGGGCAGTTAGGGACTCAGCAGAACGATCCACTCCTCACATTTAATGAAATTACTAAACATTACCAACTTGGTCGGAGAATTTATCCTCTGGCTCACCCGAAGCTCAGTAGAGGTCAGTCAGCTACACTTAGAATGCTGCAGACGGGGTCTTTCCCGTCGCGGGGATTCCTCAGTAGGATGTACTCGGATGTGGACCCTAGTTGTCCCGACTGCACTGAAACCTTTTGCTCAATGGCTGACATGCTCTGGCGATGTCCCGCGTTGCCTAACGACTTCCTCTCCAGCGAAGCCGAATGGGAGGAGGCCATCAGAAGCACGGTACTCCGAAAGCAAGCCCAGGCTATCCAGAGGACCCAGGAAAGAGCGGAGCGTCACGGCGTTCTGTCCTTTACGTGTGCGCGGCCAGCGGCTACAATGGCCTCCCGTTAAGAGGTCCTGACAGTAGCTCCTCAGGATTAAATAAAGTTCGTTGTCTGTCTGCCTCCTGCACAAAAGTTTGCCGTAATATATATTTTGCTCACGCTGTATAAGATGAGCTGCTGGCTCCTCGGAACGACACCGGCTGTTCTTTACATCGTGCACAAAAAGTGACATTCTGTCATTATTGACATACAGTCGATTTAACGAGAAATCGATAATGTCACAAGAGAGCTTCTACAGAGCTGTTTCTGTCGGCACGTTCGAAGCAACAACCTGGAGAACAAACGCGAAAAAATAAAATAGTAGAAAACGTTTATGGCCGTACGTATCCACTCTTGTCTGAACTGCTAGACCGACAATCGAACGGCATGCTCCCGCGTAGCAAGCTACTATAGTGTAGTCCGCATTGATTCTAGGATGAACAATGGATGCATACATTAATACTCGCTCAGCCTTATCAGAACAACCTTCTTTGCTTTCTCTCTCAGTTTTGTATAGATATTTCGCCTCTGCATACACTGTATACCAGATTACACCTACAAGAGCATTTTTTACGCGTACGTGTACTAACACCCTTACAACCCTCGAAGAGGGTGTTCGGTGTGACGAAACAACCCTACTCAAGGTGGAATGTAACCCATAACTCCTTTTATGTGGATCAAATTCCATATATTACACATTTGACAACGTCGTATTTTTGTTTATGTCGTCATTAACATTTTCTTCCCTCGAAGCAGGAATAAAATGGAATTTAAAAAACTCCATTATTTGGCAGAGAAAACAGGCTGATACCTCTTTACCTGTTATCTAAAGTCATCTTCACGGAGCCCCACTTCTTGCTAACGAAGATTTTGCAAAAAAGAAAGAGAACTATCAATGGTACAAAAACAATCTTTAACTACAATTTTTAACTACAACAACTACTACAATTTTTAACTAAACTACATTCGATACACGGCACGAACATGAAGGCACCATTAAGCTCAACACTATAACCGATTTAATTTAGGGTACCAGGGCTAACAGCGCACGCTACACCACACATGATAACACACGTGTGCACATCGTACCAAATGCCTTGTCGCACCCGCTGCATAACTCAACGGTTCAAGCACATTGACGCTAAGCGGTTCTCATTGTCTGTAGTACGTGTGCGCGTATATTTATATTTCGTTGCTCCTTAACGTCCTTTCTGTATATTCATTAGACAATTAAATATTATAGAAAAGCTTCGAATATCATCAAATAAACCAATAAATAAATACCTGATTTAAATATTTAATAACATGACTTACAGAAAAGAAGTGGCACAAGTTACTGCCGCCTTCGCTAGACGTTGCATCGAATTAGGCAAATAAGCGGGCAGTCCTCCACCAGTAAAAGAACTCGCCGCCCAAAATCTGCATGAAAGGCCGAGAACCTCGGGGAAGATTGTTGTTTTCGAGGTGCGTGTCCAACGGTTTCGCCTTCGTCGTGGCTTCTATACGACAGCGTCTCTGTGCATAACTCAGGAAACTTCGCCAACGCTGCACGTTCAAGGGAAATGCAACGGCCGTACTTTACGCGGGATCCTCTGTATGCGTCTCCTTCAAAAGTTTTCCAATCGCGGTCGACGTCCTCACTGGTCCCTCGCTGTCATCGATCTATTCGTCGGTCGACGAACCACGCGCACGATTGTCTCCAGTGTTCTTCAATAAAATGCGTCGTTTTACGAACCGAAGCGCACAACCCGACGCCTATCGAGCAACGTTGTAGACGGCAAAAGCGCAATCCTTCAAGATTCCTGGAGTTCTTGGCCGACGCACTTCTGATTTTTTTGTCGTGGGCCGAGAATGCCCGAGGAAACTATGCGGTGGGATGTGTTCGAAGAGAGGGTGATCTGTCGGCAGAAGTTTTGTTCATTTCTTTAAATTCTCGTTCAAATATAGCCAGAATTTTGATGAGGGTATTGACGTGAGGGACCTGAGAGAACAGAATGGAACTTATAAGCGAACAAATAGGTAAAGCAGAGGTGAAAGCGTGAAATTGCGGAGCATTCCACTTTCTGAGTATGTTCGTTCTGATGAAATGTAAAGTCCGTTCGCATTTGTATTGCACGTCAGGGACGATATCATCATCTGCCTCCAGAAAAAGTTGCACGACAAACTGCCAGTTGCTTTTTAATACGCATGTTTATATTATCTCCTCCATTATCCGTGTCTACAGATAAACTAAAGGCTGGATGCACTCAACCGTCTTCATTCCTACCAGCGAACAGAGCAAACAAGTGGCTATTATAAGTTGAGCTATAATAGACAACGTGTTCCAAGAAATAATTTCACGAAATTGGGCTTTACCTGGATTGCCCTCTGTAGTAAGAAAAGAAAGAAACGCGCCAGCTCGATGAATCGAAAACTCGTTATATTTCTGCATTTGCGCCTAAGAATCTAAAATTAGCAAATGTTGTCCACCTTGCCAAATATAGCATCCCAGAAATACACTTTTGTAGCAACTATATCCTGTATTGTGATAATTTTTCCCCAATGCCTACAGATTTGACCGCTGTATATTTGCGAGCCACACGTTCATATCTTTGACGTCAATTCACCGATTGGGCTTTGGCAGTGCGCAAAAAACCTACACTTCCTATTAGTTTAGTTAGCTCTAGTTTGCGAGGATATCCACTGGAAGACAAGGATAGCTATTCTCCATTCCAACGTTATTTTTTCTTACCACTTCCCCCCTTCCTTCTTTTGTTTGTTTCGTGTTTTCCTACATCTCTCAGTCGCTGGACTTTTATTTCTGATGATTGCGATAGTCGGCCCTCCAGTGGTTTATTTTCCGAAGGTCTCGTCATTCAAAAATTAACGACAACAAGGACCGATTGAGGCCCACAATGACACACACGGGGGCGCTCTAGCAAGATAAGTTTGCTGCAATAACACACGTTCGTATGCTACAGGTACACGATCCGCAAGCAGCGTGACGCCCACTGTCATTATATTTCTGCTGAGTTTAGAAAGGGTATTTTCTTTCGTGAGATAAAAAAAAATGTGTACTAACACACGTGCAACACTCGATGATTACGCCTGTTTGCTTCCAGAATTTATCACTCGCTTTTGTCTTTTCTGGAATCGAATTACCCCGCACTTAAAAATAAAGGGGGGAATGGGGGAAAGGTATTTCCTTTTAGGACATTGCTCACAGCGAAGGACAGACGCATGACAATTGCAAATACATGTTGAAGGCATTTTCCACACTTCCGCAGCTTCTCGTAAACAAGTGGTTACGTCTTTTTCTTTTTTTTCTTTTTTTTTCGCCAAAGCAGAAAAAAACGACGGCAAGCATAGAGGCAAGCAAACGCCGAGCCATGGCTCGGAGCCGACGCCACGGCCTCGGCGAACTTCCAGCGCAACCCCTTGGGCACTGTGCAAGGGTGTCGCTCGCAACTGAATTCCGAAAGCGTACTGCTCAGCATATTCAAAAAAAAAAAAAAACAAGAAAAAAAAAGCGACGGGGCCGCCGGCAGTGTCCCCTGCCACGCCGTCAAACTCGCACCTCAGCCGCAGTGCAGTGCGTGCTAGAGCGCGTCGAGGCGCCCTGGCGTCTCTCGGGCGCCCGCTACAGGAATGCTGGGTTTCCGAAGGAAAAAAAAAAAAAAAAAAACCGGGTTGGCGCGTCGACGGGAGACAAGCTGGTGCCTGAGCGGCTAAAGAAAGACTTTGGTGAAAGTCGGGAGACTCGCTCTGCGGCGCGTCGTGTGCTCCGAATTCTAAAAAGAGAGACACGCGCTGCGAGATTCGACAGACAGAGCTTGTTTGTTTGTCTTACGGGCTGTTCGCGTACGCAGTGCAGCAGCTTTGTCGTGACAAGCGTTTTCGCCTGTGCGCGCACCTGCTCCCGTGGTGTCGAAAGTCGAGTAAGTCGTCTGCAAGCGCATCGCGTGCCATCACACTTGCCGGTTATACGCAATAGCAATTTCTCGCAACGTTAAATTTGCACATCCCGCGTCTACGTAGTAGCGAAAAATAAAATGATGACGCATCGAAGAAACTGATACGCGACGGAAAACCTTCGTTTGGATTTCTAGATGCGTCAGAATATGACACCAGGAGAGAGCTGAAAGGCTTAATGGCGCATTCCAGACGCCAACGAATTTGCTCGTATTGAAGAGCCATTGAATACTGCTCCACGCCGTTTTTTTCCTGACGAGCACCTCAGCATTGGCCCGGCAGCAAAGGGCGCGAGATTCAGCGTTCGCGCCCCTTGCCGTCACACGAGTGTCTCACAAACATGGAACAGTGTTTCGGAAAAGTGAACACATCTCGACATTGCGTGTGCTTTTCGACAGTGCCTCCTTTAAAAACAAATACCAGGAATTTGTAACTCAATGCATTTCTTCATTATTCTCGAGTGAGAGGTAATTGTAAAGAACACCATTCGACGAGTTTCTAACAGCGCTATATCATAGTCGTCTAAAGCCCGCTTTAGTATACGGATGCGAAATCCATTAAGAAGACAACACAATGCAACCGTTGACAAACGAATAATAATCATGTCCCATCCTCCCAGAGCCCGATAATATACGATTAAAAAAAAAAAAAAAAGAAGATGTTTCAGCTGGACTCGTTTACGTGGGTGTGGCTGCAAAGTTTCTCCAATTTAAGGTTACTATGACCAACTTGTGGCAGCAGAGCGATCAGCTCTGAACACTCTCTTGCTCCCCATCTCTGTCATCTCTCCATCCGTTCTTCTCCTTCCGCACACTGCTGACCGATGTTGAGGGGTGAGCTGCGCGCAAGGCAGTTACGATGCGGTCAGCAGGTTTTCTTTTTTCCATGGCAACCAATCTCTCTCTCCCCCCTCTCTCTCTCCCTCACTCGCAAATGTGACTCACAACAACACTTTTGTCTTTGCTCGTGATCACAAACGATCAGAGACGCGAAGGTTAAACTGTTTTTAGCGCCTTATGTTACGAAACGTCAACAATGCACATGTCGAGCTCTTTTTTTATAGTTTACTTCTCACCCTTCTGTTTCTTCTTTCTCATTTCCAATGAAGGGTACAAATGTGGGACATTTTCTTGTCATCGACCTCCCTGCCACATGCCTTTCTGCGTAATAAATCCATCCTGCTTCTTTCCGGTCTGACGTGTCCTGTATGTATCATTTTCTGTAGTTCTCTGTAGTGACGACTGCTGCTGCGTTTCTTGAAATGTACTAGCCTATGTGACACGCTTTCTTTTTTTTCTGAATTACGAGCTCTTGAACGTGTGCGTTCGGGCCAGCTTTTCTTGTTTTGACACTCTCAGTGATTTTGTGCTCTTTCACACTTCCTCAGTGCAGGCTAGTCAATCAGGCACTTCCTTTGGTTAACTCCCTTTTTTTTTTCTTCCTCTCAACACCCTCTCTCTCTCTCTCTCTCTCTCTCTCTCTCTCTCTCTCTCTCTCTCTCGTTTTTTCGCGTTACTGCTGCGTGTCAGTCGTAACGAAGATCCCCGATGTCATCCCTTCTTTCACGCGTCGTGCTCTGGGTCACGCGCCATCGGGCAAACACACGCGAGTTTCACGTATGCGCAGCAGCTGGCGCCGTATTAAGGACCCAAATTCTATCTGCGCCTCACCGAACCGAATCGAGGGCCCTATCTATATATAAACGCGACGTAGCGCTCGCGTAGGTGGTGGCCAGGCTTCTGCACCCCCCCCCCCCCCCTCGTTTCTATACATGCTCAAAGGAACATCGTTACGGTAGCTCATTGGCTTTCCTGTCGCTGTGCCGATCAAACATATTTAGGAAATTCAAATTTAGCCCATCTGTCTCAACAATCAGACACGGTCACTCGGCTTACTGCGATCGGTATGGAACTCCGGTGGCTTCTGCAGTACTAACATTCAGGCGCACTGACGACACCGCAATATTTAGTTACACAGCTTGCGCGGCTGTGTTCCTTTAACTTTGCTCCGGGCACGTATCCCATTACCGTCCGGTACTTCTAGATTGCGAAAAGTCCACCTACGCAGTCGGTTGCCGTAACCATCACACCACTACGGTGTAGCTAACGAAGCAAATGCGGGAAAGCCGAAGGAGAGACCTGAAACCGTATTCATCGCTGCTTCGGAAAGCGTCGGCGGGTCTAGGGCTTAGATGAGCATTTTCGAATGCTCACTCATTTATCATATCAGCGGATAAACAGCCAACTGGGCGACTTTTAGAGGTGCAGTGAAATGATTGCGCACTTCATTTGCGAGCGTCCGCGTTTCAACCAGCGAAAAGCGACGCTCTCCTCCACATCGCACCGGCTATAGACAATCGCCCACTTGCAGAAACCACAATTCTTGCACACTGACCTTCACAGATATCAGCGTGAGGGGCCAGAGCGACGCTTTTGCTTTACTTAAAAGAGACCGGATCGAAAAATTAAAATGGTGACGTGATGTGTGACGACGTGGGGCCTTTATAAAGTGCGTGCCCACGAAGTGCTGCATTGTTAATGTGTAAACTTGGGCCCTATAACGTAAAACTATTCCAAGTTCCTGACGTGAAATTTGCGTAACCACCGACGCAATCACCGGGCGGTCACCCGCAGGGTTGTCTGAACAGACCAATCAAATGCTCTCCTCGTTCATAGGAGGTCACTTTTGTTTGCTTGAAAAACGTATAACATTGCCTACACTGAGCGGCTTGTCGTATCTAATTGGCTGACAAGAGGCGAGGACAACGCTCCAGTGGAGAGGGATTCACTGGGGCAGAGCCAGTGCACTGAAAATCGATAACCGGATGAAGAGGGTGGTGCCGGCGTCTGCGATTGGTCGGCTTTCCCTTACTTCGCTTGTGGTGGCTGGTCGAAAATCGCGGCGGCATGTTACGGAAGCTTAAGAATGACGCTAAAACTCACCCTCAGCAAAGAAGAGTTGGAAGAATGAGGTAGTAAACGCGCCGAAAGTGTTTGAAAACTTTACACGGCCATGCAAGAAGTTTTATTAGACGCAAATACACCCATGCTCTCCCGCAGGTGCGAGTAGCCAGCGTCTCAGTGATCGGTGGCAGCCATCTTTTATTCCTTTCGGAACGGGGCAGCCTGCGGCTATTCCGAAAAAAAATCACTTTTGTTCGGCATATTAATGCATCTTTATCGCGTACACGTCACTTTGACGCGGTGAGTTTGTGCGGTTTTGTGACGTCGCGTGACAGGCAGGTGAAGTGGGGGGTGGCCGAAAAAAGTTTTTGACCAATCGTGGAGGGCTGATACCAGAATTGGAATAGAAAAGTTTGGAATAGTTTTACGTTATAGCGCCCCTACCCTTGTCTCCTTTCTATACGCTTATCTTTTGTTCTCCTTGTCCACTTGGAGATACCGTCTTGTAACTGGAGATACCGTCTAGTAAACTGCCCGGTCTACTCTTTACTTTTACTTCTTTCTCTCTCGGCTCACAAAGCAACAAGGGAAGAAAGAATGCAAGCGAATAACCTCAATACCGAGTTATAGTGCTTTTAAGCAAACTTCGGACGAGATAGTTATTCATTATTGTGCTGTCCTATCAAGCCCATTGATGCCAGTGCATCCACTCCAGCTCTTTCGAACCGGTCGGGGATGCTATTACAAGGACTCCCTAATTTGAGCGAGGTGTTAAGTCATACGCAGACTCTGAGAGCGGCGGCAACTGTGCACGTACTTTAGAACAACACGATCACATAATACTGTAGCGAAATAATAGAGGAGTATACAAAAATGTATTCTGGGATTCGACGCCTATAAGCTGAGTCCTGGTGGAAATGAAAGGCTCCGGGCTAATTTTGACCTCCCCAGGTTCTTTAAAGTGCACTCAAAGCACGATACAGTAATTTCCTATTTCTTTATCCCCCCCCCCCCCCCCATAGGACTGTGGCCCCCGTGGCCGGTAAACAAACTTGCAACCTCGGGCTCAGTCAACACAACATAATAGTCATTGGGCCACCGCTGCCGGCACTCTAGCGGATGATGACATGACTTCGTGCACACCACAAAAAAAAAAAAAAAGTACTGGTAGGCGGGAGAGCATGCCGTTGCCTCAGTAATATGGTTTCGCGTCATGTTAATCTTCGAAGCGCGCTTACTTTTACTTTTTCGTAAAGCAACATAAGCCATTTAATATGTAAATCTACGCCTAACTTCGTGTGCGTTATTGATCCACGGACATTTTCCCGTAAATAGACACATTCATCGGACGTACTTATGCGAACACAAGAAGTTCAGGCTAGACTTCAAAGTTGCGGGCCAGTGTATCTTAGGGCTAGATAACCTTCTCTGACTTCATTATTATTATTATTATTTCGCACAGTGTCGCTTTAGAGTTCTTATGAACCTTTGTCTAGTTCTACTTACCAGAAACTCGTACTTATCTTTTAAGTCAGCAGAATAACAATCTTTCTGGAACATAATTACTTTTCATTGTGCTGTACAGAACACGCCAAATATCGGTTACGAGGCGGGCTGTAGTGAAGGGTACCGCATCAATTTCAACTGGCTTGAGTTCATTGACGAGTGCCTGTATAGGTGGCCCAACCCGAATATTGTTTCCCATTTGTTTCCACTGCTGACGAGGATCCAACGTTTCCCTCCTCACCACTTTATTTCGCGCAGTTTGAATACGCAGGAACAACATTAGCAACGACGTTATCTGAAAAACAAAAAAGAACAAAAAAGCTTGCGAACAACGTACTCATCAGTTGTACGTGCATGGCTTAGAACCACTGCAATGTGTTACACCTTACTGGCGGTTGCTACGAAACGCCCGAAATGTGCCGCCTGTCTTTATTATTTTTCTTCGTGCAGCTGCGCTTTCGCGCTATTGCGACTGCGGACGACTCACTGCAAATGAATGGGTGGAGTGGCGCCACGCCGTTAACGACGAGCCACGATCAGCTATGACATCAGCCTTCCACACAGAAGTGATTCGGCCATCTAGAATTACGACGTTTGCTTCGAGAATATATTTTCACCTGATTACTTTCTCTCCGCTCTCGATGTAGATTTTCAACACGCCATCACAAACGGGATCATTAACCGGATTGCTGTCGTGGTAGAAACGGCGCATCTGCTTATATCTTTCTTTTTTATTTTCACAGTGTGCCACCAAACCAATAAATGCAAGCAACACACGTACTTCCGAGCAACGCAATAATCCAGACGTCGTCTTTTGTTCAGCGCCATCTTGGCGACATAAAATTTATCCTTAGCGCACCAAACCTCGTGTCGGTAAAGAAAGAAACGACATCAGAAGACAAATGCGACCATTTTGACAACACCTAAGGTACGGCGTTCGCCGAAGTTCTTGCCGACTATGGTAACTGGTAAGAGAGAGCTTCGTGGTCCTGTTAATATTTGGCGGTGGTTTCGCTTTATTAAAAGAAGCAAGAAGGCAGCAGTGTCTTGCGCGGCGGATAGGAATCACCGAGCGCTTCCGGAAATATAGCTTGGCAGGGTGCGAACAATCGAGCGACATCAGAATTGGCATCAAACTTGTAAAAGCGCCCTGCGTATCCCCAGGACGCAGACAAAGGATCAAAGCGTTGGCTGCGATCGTTCCTTCACTCGTGCCATGCACCCGTACGGCGCCCTTTTGCAAGGAAGGAAAAAAGTGGAGAAGGAAGGCAGGGAGGTTAACCAGTGTAGCCTAACCGGTTTGCTACCCTACACATGGGAGCGGGATGGGGGGGATGAAAGATTGGAGGAGAGAGAGAGAACACATAACAAAGCAAACACATCGTCAGTTACAGTCCGTCACTCTTGCGCGGTAGGCGACATCACTGTCACAGCTGTTTGTCCAAGCCCTTTTGCAAGTTTAATGCTGCCGGAAGGAGCGCGACGACCTGGTATGCGCGTCGCAGTGGAAGTCACATCGCTAATAGTCGCAATAAAAGCTCCGCGTCATTCTTCCTCGTTCATCTAGGTGCGTGTGCTGTGATCACAGGTCATGGGATATTTATCGCGGCAGCACGGAAGCGCAGGAACTGTGCATCGTCATCGTGTCCACGTCGTGTCACCGTTATCGCGCCCTTATCCTAACCACACTACCCCGTCACGATTGACTTCAACCCTACTACAGTAAGATAGAATCTCCCTGAAGAGACGCGCACGGAAACAACAGACCCGAAGAAAACAAACACGGCGACACAAGCGACACTTCCAACTGATTTATTTTCGGGTGTAGGCCCGTTACTATAGGCTGTTGCGTTTCGCCTGCGACACGCGGTTTTGCCGGCGCGACTGCGGCAGGGCGGCAGACATTTTGGCCCGTTCGTCGTCGCCGCAACGCTCCCCGCCAGGTGTTTCCAGGCGTTTCCAGGCATGTTCCGATGCCACGTGTCTTCATGTGCGTGTGTGAGTGTATGTGCCATTGTGCCCGAACCAGGCGATGCGAAAGCAGGGATCACCCTCTCATTCCAGTCATTGTGCCCGAACCAGGCGATGCGAAAGCAGGGATCACCCTCTCATTCCAGTCATTGTGCCCGACCGGCAGCGCTACGACAGTGTGCGTCACCATTAGCCCATTGTACATTCACGTGCTCGTCTATTGAGGGGTTCCTTCTTGCCCTCAACTGCGAGAGTATAAAAACAGCTGCCCCCGGACGCCAAAAGGAGGGCTCCGATTTCTTCTGTTGAGTAAAGTGCTCTCCCGTCTCTCTACTTCGGTCAACCTGACCGCCAACTCTTTGGGATGTTAAAATAAACAAGTTGTTTTGTTGTTACCAGTCGACTCATGGTTTGCCGGGACCTTCGGATGCTTCCAGTTGCACCCCAGGCCGCCAGGCCAACGCTACCCTTGGGGCTTGCGACCCAGGTACAACCACGGGCGTCAGCGCCGAGTTCCCAACAGATCGTACCAGCGGTGCGATCCAAACATCTGGTTGGCAGCGGTGAGATCGCCTCCGACTCCAAATAACTGTCTGCCAGCGGTGAGATCGCGACAACGGAGGCCAGCAGCGAAGAGATGCAGTTGACTGTATGCTGAGCAGCTCAACGACGATCCGGGAGCAGTGCAACGAGCCCTGTGTGACGACTGGTTGCCTGCAGCGGAACGACTGCGCGGAATTCCTGCCTGCGAGGTTTGGTGAGTGCGGGACTTTCTTCTTCTGAGCTTTGCCAGGCTTTTGTTAGTGTCAGAAACAGAGCTGGTAATTGTGGTTGTCGTTGCTGCCGGGTTAGTTTGCGGCAAGACAATAGTAAGCAGTAGAGAAAGCAGCATTCAGAGCAGCCATGGATTTGAAGTCGTTGCGCAAACCGAAATTGTTGGAGCTTGCAAGAGAGTTGGGTCTGGATGTCTCAGACAAACTCAGAAAACCGGAACTGCTAAAGGCTATTCTTGAGTTAGAGGCTGAGGATGACGAGCTGTCGGAATGCCTTGAGACCATTGAAGAGAGGGAGACTGCAAAAAGACAGGAGCGCGAACTTAAAGAGCAAAAAGAAAAAGAAGAGCGCGAACTTAAAGAACAGAAAGAAAAAGAAGAGCGTGAACGTAAAGAACAGAAAGAGCGAGAGCAACAAGAGAAAAAAAAAGAGCGCGACCGTCAACACGCGTTGGAAATGAAGCGTCTCGAGATAGAGATGGAACGCGCTCGTAATGGAAGTCAGGCACACGGTGCAGGAGAACGCGTATTGTTCAAAATGACTGACCTGATGCGGCCGTTTAAGCTTGGAGAGGACATTGGTTTGTTCCTGGTTAACTTTGAGCGAACGTGCGAGAAGCAGGGGTTCTCTCGGGAAACGTGGCCACAGCGCTTGCTCACTTTGTTACCCGGCGAGGCGGCCGACGTAGTCGCTCGCTTGGATAGAGAGGAGGCAGAGGATTTCGACACAGTGAAATCGAGTCTTCTAAAAAAGTACCGGCTGTCTGCGGAGGCGTTCCGTCGGAAGTTTCGGGAAAATGAGAAAGGCAGAAGTGAGTCATATACAGAGTTTGCGTATAGGCTTATGTCAAACATGCAGGAGTGGCTCAAAGAAGAGAAAGCGTTCGGTGACCACGATAAAGTTCTGCAGTGTTTCGGGCTAGAACAGTTTTATAGTCGGTTACCGGAGAACGTGCGATACTGGGTCTTGGATAGGCCAGACGTTTGTACGGTGGCTAAAGCCGCTGAGCTAGCCGAGGAGTTTGTGACGCGTCGGGCTCGCGGAGCTAAGGACGGTCAAAAGGGTGAATTTGGCTCGAAGTTTGAGAGGCCGAAGTTCACGCCCATGAGATTAAAGGGGGACACGCGTAGTGAGGATGCGAGTGAAAGCAGTCCGACCAAACGTAAAGAGACGGCGGCAGCCAAACGCAGAAAGCGGTTCGAGATGAGGCGAGCGCGCGTTTGTTATACGTGCCAGAAGCCGGGTCACTTTTCGGCGCAGTGTCCGGAAACAACACCAAAAGTTGTGTTTTTTTCAATAGGCAGCACTGACGAGAACATGAAGCTTCTCGAGCCTTACATGCGAGACCTCCTCGTGAACGGGAAAGAGTGCCGAGTGCTTCGCGATTCCGCAGCTACGATGGATGTGGTTCACCCGTCTTACGTAGAACCCCATATGTTCACGGGCGAGTGCGCATGGATCAAGCAAGCCGTGGAGGCTCATAGCGTGTGTCTGCCAGTAGCAAAGGTGCTTATTGAAGGACCTTTCGGAGCGCTTGAGACGGAGGCGGCAGTGTCATCTATGCTGCCACCCCAGTACCCGTACCTATTTTCAAACAGGTCCGATCACCTCCTGCGCGAGAAGGGGCTTTTGTTTGGTGAAGCTAGTGTTCAGGCCTTAACCAGATCGAAGGTTCGGGAGCTCGCTGCAAAGGCGGTAGTTGCGGGGCCGACGTTATCAAACAACGAAAAAGGGTTAGAGGCGCAGCAAGCTGATATTCAGAGCACGCCCGAACTGAATAAACTTGAGTCTGTAACGTTAAAGGCGCCAGATACTGGAGAGGAAACGCCCGACACGGGAAAGTTAGAAGAGCTATCTACTGATTTGCTCATCGCGCCTACGTCAGACGGACTTAATAGGTTGCTAAAAGTCAGCCGGTCGGCTTTGATAGCCGAGCAAAAAAAGGATGGCAGCCTGGAAAACGTGCGCTGCAATGTCAAAGAAGGTATCGCCAGGAAAACTGCGCGTTTTGTGGAAAGAGGTGGAGTCCTGTACCGGAAGTATCTAGACCGCCGAGGAGTGGAGTTCGATCAGCTGATCGTGCCTTAATGCTATCGTCAGGATCTGTTGCGCTTGACGCATGGGGGTTCGTGGTCCGGACACCTAGGAGTTAAGAAAACTAAGGACCGTCTCTTGCAAGAGTACTATTGGCCAGGGTGTTTTCGGGACGCAGACCACTTCGTGAGGTCATGTGACACCTGTCAGCGGGTGGGCAAACCAGGGGACAAATCGAGGGCGCCGTTGAAATTGGTACCTATCATTACGGAGCCTTTTAGAAGGCTCGTTATTGATACAGTGGGACCTCTGCCGGTAACAGCCACGGGGTACAGACACATTTTGACTGTGATCTGCCCAGCGACAAAGTTCCCTGAAGCAGTGCCGCTTAAAGAACTCAGCTCAGTTGAGATAGTCAATGCACTACTGTCCATATTTGCGCGAGTTGGTTTTCCTGCGGAAATCCAATCAGATCAGGGCACAGTGTTTACTAGCGCTTTGACGACAACTTTTCTCGAAAGGTGTGGGGTAAAGCTGCTACACAGCTCAGTGTACCACCCACAGTCGAATTCCGTTGAGAAGCTCCACTCCGTCATGAAGCGCGTGTTGAGAGCGTTGTGTTTTGAACATCGAACTGACTGGGAGCTGTGTCTGCCTGGGGTGATGTTTGCTTTAAGGACCGCGCCGCATGCGGCTACGGGGTTTTCGCCAGCTGAACTGGTGTACGGTCGCTCGCTTCGATCTCCGCTTCGCATGCTTCGAGAATCGTGGGAAGGTAGGGGCGACGACCCAGTCGTGGTGGAGTACGTACTTAAGCTCCTCGAACGCTTAAGAAGGGCACAGGAGTTGTCAGGTGAAGCAATGACAAAGGCCCAGCAGAGGGCCAAGGTTTATTATGATCGGACAGCCAGGGCCCGTCGTTTTGAGGTGGGCGATGAGGTCATGATATTGCGCACATCGCTAAACAACAAACTAGACGTGCAGTGGGAGGGCCCAGCACGAATTGTTCAGAAACTGTCGGACGTTAACTACGTGGTAAGTCTGCCAGGAAAGCGGAAAGCACAGCAAGTTTACCACTGTAATCTGCTCAAACCTTATAGACAAAGGGAAGCAGTGGTGTGCATGATGGTAAACGTTCCTGAAGAGCTTCCGGTCGAGCTTCCGGGACTAGGCTCAGTGACGAACAGGGAAGACACCGGTCAAGTCATTAGTGACCTTATCAGTAAAGCACCGCTGTCGCCCGAGCAGAAAACCGAACTACACCAGCTATTACAAGAGTTTCAAGGTCTGTTCTCTGAGAGGCCTGGTAGGACTTCTGTACTTACTCATGATATAGAACTTACCTCCCCAGAGCCAGTACGATCCAAGGCGTATCGGGTGTCACCCCGCCAGAGCGATATTATGGAGGCGGAGGTAAAGAAAATGCTACAGCTCGGTGTTATTGAGGCAGGTGAGAGTGATTATACCTCCCCTTTGATTTTAGTTGAGGTACCGGGCAAGGAACCTCGTCCTTGCGTCGACTACCGCAGGCTTAATTCCATCACTAAGGATCAAATTTATCCGATCCCTAACATCGAGGAGCGCCTTGAGAAAGTTAGTAGCGCTCAGTTTATTTCCACCCTAGATCTTGTCAGGGGTTATTGGCAGGTTCCACTTACAGAAGAGGCTAGTAGGTATGCGGCGTTCATTTCACCAATGGGAACATTCCGTCCTAAAGTGTTGAGTTTTGGTTTGAAGAACGCGCCATACTGTTTTTCAAGCCTCATGGATAAAGTGTTGCGGGGACAGCAAGAATTTGCTTTACCGTATCTAGACGACGTAGCGATATTCTCCGCATCCTGGTCTGAGCATATGGCACACTTGCGGGCAGTGCTAACCCGCCTGCGCGAAGCGGGCTTGACAGTAAAGGCTCCTAAGTGCCAGTTAGCACAGGCCGAGGTTGTCTACCTCGGTCACGTGATTGGTCAGGGTCGTCGCCGCCCCTCTGAAATAAAAGTGGCCGCTGTGCGAGACTTTCCGCAACCGCGCACCAAGACCGATATTCGGTCGTTCTTGGGTGTCGCCGGCTACTATCAGAGGTACATCCCTAGGTACTCTGATATCGCGGCTCCCCTGACGGTTGCTCTAAGAAAAACAGAGCCCCAAACAGTCGTCTCGGACGAGACAAAGGAAAGAGCTTTTAGCGCCCTAAAGAGTGCCCTAACAAGCCAGCCTGTGCTACGATCGCCAGACTATACAGAAGGGTTCGTTGTTCAGTGCGATGCTAGTGAGCGAGGCATGGGCGTTGTACTGTGCCAACGGGAAAATGGAGAAGTAGAACACCCCGTCCTGTATGCTAGTCGTAAGCTGACCAGTCGTGAGCAGGCGTATAGCGCCACCGAGAAAGAGTGTGCGTGTCTCGTGTGGGCCGTTCAGAAATTGTCATGCTATCTAGCCGGCTCGAGGTTTACCATTGAGACGGATCACTGCCCTCTCCAATGGCTGCAGACCATCTCTCCCAAAAATGGCCGCCTCCTGCGCTGGAGCCTCGCTTTACAACAATATTCCTTTGAGGTGCGTTACAAAAAGGGGAGTCTCAACGGTAACGCCGATGGCTTAAGTCGAAGCCCCTAACGTAGGAATCAGCCTCAAAATTGTTTGTTACTGATGTTTTTCTTCCTGAGGCAGGAATTTTTTTTAACATATTGCTTTTGTTTAGTGTTTCAAAGTGATGATATGCTTTCTAGTGCAATTTTTCAATTTATGGACGCGTTCTGAGTGATGCTAGACTACTGTAAGGAACTAGGCAGTGGTATAAAAAGGGGAAAGAGCCTGGCAGGGCTTAGTGAGGGTTGTGCCGTGCTTGCTGACTGAGCGGTTGAGTTTCAGCGTAGTTCTAACGCTTGCCGGGAACGAGAGCAAAAATGTGAACTCTCCCGAAGTCACTTTGCAGTGTCCCGTGCGAACCTGAACGAGAGAACGAGGCCTTCTCTGTGCGCTGCGCTCAAGAAACGTCGAGGGACGCCCGACTTCGGTTATGAGCATCATCGAGCGACATCCCTCCGGACAGCGGATGCAGTCCCCTGTCCATCGGGATCTCCTTCCCCCGGCGGGGCGGTCTGTTGCGTTTCGCCTGCGACACGCGGTTTTGCAGGCGCGACTGCGGCAGGGCGGCAGACATTTTGGCCCGTTCGTCGTCGCCGCAACGCTCCCCGCCAGGTGTTTCCAGGCGTTTCCAGGCATGTTCCGATGCCACGTGTCTTCATGTGCGTGTGTGAGTGTATGTGCCATTGTGCCCGAACCAGGCGATGCGAAAGCAGGGATCACCCTCTCATTCCAGTCATTGTGCCCGACCGGCAGCGCTACGACAGTGTGCGTCACCATTAGCCCATTGTACATTCACGTGCTCGTCTATTGAGGGGTTCCTTCTTGCCCTCAACTGCGAGAGTATAAAAACAGCTGCCCCCGGACGCCAAAAGGAGGGCTCCGATTTCTTCTGTTGAGTAAAGTGCTCTCCCGTCTCTCTACTTCGGTCAACCTGACCGCCAACTCTTTGCGATGTTAAAATAAACAAGTTGTTTTGTTGTTACCAGTCGACTCATGCTTTGCTGGGACCTTCGGATGCTTCCAGTTGCACCCCAGGTCGCCAGGCCAACGCTACCCTTGGGGCTTGCGACCCAGGTACAACCACGGGCGTCAGCGCCGAGTTCCCAACAACCGATGCCATCGGTGGGATCCAAACAAGGCCCATCATCTGTAATGCGCGTAGGCTGCGTGTGACTGTCGTTATGTTCCATCCTGTCCGCTTTTTCTTCTTTGGTCTGCTTCGTCTTCTGCTTTTCCTCTCTCTCTCTTTCTATTCTTTTCAACCATCTTTTCTTTTTCTTTTGGTGTTTCAATACACTTAGATCGTTATTAACACTAATAATGGATATATGCGAAATAAGCTATTTGGAAGGAACGCCCCTGTGGTGATTGCTTCCTTCGTCTCTGTGTTTACGCGTACGTCCTTTTGATGTCAGTCATGTCTCACAGGAAGTGCCACCCAGACCAAGAGCAATTTCTGATTCACCCTAGTACACTCTAAGAACAGTTTACACCCTTTGGCTTGCCCCTTCTGCCACACAAAAATAATCGTCATCTGCCTTGATGCGTTTCCTTTCTTTATCGCTGCAAGCCCGGAACTTTCCAGTGACGAACGGCACGCGCGTTATCAGAAGGGGCACTCCAAAGGGTGTAAACTGTTCTATGCTGATAACGCGCGTGCCATTCGTTACTGGAAAGTTCTGGGCTCGCAGCGATAAAGAAAGGAAACGCATCAAGGCAGATGACGATTATTTTTGTGTGGCAGAAGGGGCAAGCCAAAGGGTGTAAACTGTTCTTAGAGTGTATATCTGACGCGAAAAAAAAAAACTAAACTTTGAATGCAGCTGCCGGGATCGACGTCTTCAACTGGCGTCATTGTGCATTTCCTGGCTCGACGCGTCGACCACCGAGTTATCGCAGAAGTTCCGCGCTTGGCAGTTTGTGAATGGTTTCGTGTGCGAGGCCGACTCAGAAAGGTGATGATGCGTGCTGTCTCTCTAGTCCAGAGGCATCAGCAGAGGATACGGCAGTGGACGAAGGTGACGTTAAGTGTGCGCATCGGAAAAAAGAAGTTGCTCTTGACATCATGAAGGTCTCCCCTCAGTGACAGCATTGCCCATTAGAACTGATTGACGGCTGCTATTCGATGCGTGCCCGTCGCTGTGTGGTTGCGCAGCATATCAGATGCGCGACGCAACAGCCGTTCGCCGAGCGGTATTGAGCTCAGCACTCGTCTCCACTGCTCGTCTTCGCTGTCTCAAGTGTCAGTCAAAGAAGCGCCGTCGTCTTGGCACTGTCAGTGCCATCATGGCCGCCATCTTCGCGTCATGATGCCGTCGTCATTTTGTCATCGTCGTTATTGCATTCACTGGGGCGAACTTGGATATGATGGCGCGAGAAAGAGAGAGAGAGAAAAAAAGAAACCCAAGAAGAATAACTGAGTTGCGCCTTCTTTGCTGCCGTACACTGTGGGTGAGAGGGATACGCGGGCAAAAGAAAAAAAAAAGGAAAAGAGGAAGAGGAAGGGATGGCCACTTGACTCCGTGATCCCAATATCTTTGGTTTAAATCAAGTTTGGTGGCGTTGGGAGAACGGCGGCCAAAGCGAAGGAGTTTACAGCCCCTCGAACACATAATGTCGTCTGATATGGCTTGTTTATTACCGTGAGAAGGCTTCATCGAAATAACCGCTCATTCAAGCGGGTATCCGTGCGAGCGTACTGCACATCACGGACGTGCGAAGGTGCGCGGCCGGGCTTGTTCTGAAACGCGTACTCCGAACTACAAAACTTTTCGGAGCACTTCAGACTTTGAGAGGAGCGGGTTATACACAGGCAACACACATTTAGTTTAACGCAAAACTTCCATAGAAGAGTCCGTGCGAATATTGCTTTGCAGGCCTTATTTCCCTTCTTACTGGCAATTCACGAAAAATTTCGCTTTAGCGCAACTTTAGCGCGCTGAAAAAAAAAAGGAAAGAGTGTACAGATTGACGGGCTTTGCCGTCGCAGGCGACGAGTAAAAGCGTCAAAGAACCGCCGGCTGCGTGGATGGACGGTTGGATCGATGGAAAAACTTTATGGTCCGCTAGTTTCCTAGCCCGAAGTGGGCCGCTCCCACGTTGGGACCGACAGGCCAAATCTTTCGGGTGGTTGCGGGGTGCGTTGGAGTGCTCATAGCTGTTCTCCAAACGTGAAACTTCGCAGAGCTGCGTTCAACCGCTCTTTAGTGTTGCCCTTGTCGCTGCGTAACGCGAAGCGACACCAGAGCATACGACTAACATACATGGTGTCGTTAGATTTATCGCATGTTTTAGGTGTATAAAAAAAAGAATGCTGCTCTTCGGCACGGGTCCCAATTAAGTTTGTCGCGCTGTAGCTGCGAATCGTAAAGCTTTAATGATGTTTATTATCTTGTCAATGCCCAACGCCCTGTCAGTTAAATTATAGCGGCGATGAACATCGTCCCACAAATAAAATCAGCTCCGCAGATGCCAGCCGTTGCCAGATTCAACGGCTCCCATTTAAAGCGACGCGAGAGCAGGAAGCAATAATTATGCATGGCTGGAGCTGGGCGCCAGCTTCATTTACATAACCAGAATTAATTGCGTAATGGTAACGCACAGCCTAGAGCGGCGTTGTGTTATGCTGAAGCCGCAGTGTTGCAATTTTTCTTGTGCAAGAACTTTCAATATAGAGCTCACAAGTTTGTTTATTGCTGGCATCAGCGCTCATTATTCAGTGATCGAGTTCCCTTATGGAATTCGCTCAGATGTATACCCTACTCTACATGCGCAATACTGAAGCTGTGTCAGGTTCCACACATTGAGGTGTTTTAAGAAAGCAGCTATACGAATTGCGTGCGCCTAAAGAAAATGAGCAGTATATAGGTCCCATCATTCCCTACAAAGATGCTGCGCTGTATATCCTATTTGCTTTCATCATGCAGCGACCTTGCAAACAAGTCGGTGCTTCGACGTAACTAGTCATAAACCACAAGAAGGCAAATGGTCGTGCACATATTTTCTCAGCACTTCTGAACGTGTTTCTGATGGCCTGAAAAAAAATGTGGCTGTTACTGCTTTTTTTCTTTCGGCTGTACTTTAGTCTGTGCAATGAACTATTTCGAGTATAATTATTTGCGGCTGAGGAGAAACTGTAGAGGCAGGCTTTAGACTTAATTAGACAGCTCGGTCTCAAAGGCTCGCTAAAATGTGATGATGCGCGATAAAAGGCACAGACCACTAATCGTGTACGACAAGACCAATATCTACGCCTTCAAGGGGTGATTCAGATTGCCTGACTAATACGCAATTTGATTAGAGGTATAACGTGCCCGTAGACTCGCTGCTTGTGCAAGTACATCGCGTATGTCAACACGGACGAGTCCTTAGGCCGAATCTAAATTAGACACGTTTCTATGGGTACTTCTCAACATGCAGATGAAAATGTATACTAACCATTGGAAAGGGCACACTTTAGCTCTTCATATATTCAATCGATATATATGGCTTTACGTCGCGTTTAGTTGCAAGGAAATTGGCGAAAGACTTGGTTGTAAAATCCTGCCAGAGAGAGAGAGAAGGGATACAAAGACCGGCATGCAGGGAGGTTAACCAGAGGTAGAGGGGGCGCCGTTCTTAAACGCTGTCATGAAGCCTCATGCACCGCAGGAACTTTAATAGCCACATATATGAGCAAGTCAGGGGGAAAAATAAATGAGCAGCATCCGTCTTGTGTTTTCTTTCGCTTTGTTTTAAGCAAACAGGGAGCACTCAATATTTATACTTCGAGTTCTGTGTATATTTCATGCACGTTATTTGTGTGCAAACCCAAATTATGCACAAGTTGTTCTACTAAAAGTGCTCTCAATATTAGATACCTTGCTTCCTACAGCTCTAACTTCTATTGTATCAATATTTGGCTGAAAGAGACAAAGTGCAAATGTTGCATAGACTTTTCCGCCTTTCATTAAAAATAATGAAATTCTAACCTTTACGTTTATTTTTCGCCGTCTCAGTGGAGCGCTACGCATATCTCTAGCTTCGCTAATGTTCCAGCACATTTAACCATGCTTTACGTGGTCCCGTATATTGGTCGTGTAGCCAATCCCTCAGGTGGTCGCTTCAAGACTGGCACTTCTCTCTCCTTTCTTTCTGCCATCCGACCTTGAAGTTACGCAAGCTGCACTTTTATGTGGTGTCACCTCGGTGGCAGCGGTCATAGGAATGTCGCAGGCTGCAGCCTTCTACATGTATAAACCAATCAGGTGGTTCGATCTCGCAGTCTGAGTGCCTCTATCGGTGCCTTCTTGGCTGTCGAGCGCAGGGACGGTATCGGAGCAGAAAGAAAGCGAAATAAAAGTACGAAAGAAACTGTTGCTCGTGGGCTGCCGCATTGGTAATGACGTCGCTTCCCGGTCAGTTTCTTGCCGTTATCAGGTGGTAGTCATCACCTGAGGCATCCTACGTAACCGCAAGGAAACACGGCCAAATATCTGGCAAACGTTGGCTCGTCCCATATTTCTTGTCACTTGGAGTGCGCAATACGGAATGACTCCGTAACTTGCGGCGGCCGCCACAGGCGCTTGGTATCTTTTTGTTTTCGTATCTTTTTTTTTTTCCCCGCTTCGTCCTCTAAAGACTGGAAAACTGGTCGGTGCATTCCGAACGTATTCAGAACCTTTCTTAGCGGGAAACTCAATGAACCGTGAACTGCCTGACGCTTTTAAATCTCCCGAATCGCACATTCGGTCGGCGGCATCGTTTTACGCGATTACGGCAAAGACGGTGACGGAGATGTGTGCATCGGCCCGTGTTGCACAATGTCACGAGACCTGCTATTTCTGGCACATTAGTGTCGCAGCGCGGTGCGAAGATTATCTGCTAGAGATACGAGCGCTTACAGAAGTCATGATAAGTCGACGCCGCTGAAAAAAAGAAAAGCTGAATTAAACATTCGCTGCATGGGTGAGCAGGCTGCAAGTAAAAGGTCCACTTCGCAAGTCGCATGCAAAATTGATGCGTGCTCTTTTTTTCAATCCTCGGAGGCAGGCACAGGGACTACGCAAGAAAAACGAGGTGCTTTTTTTTTTTTTTGGTTTCGTTGTCTAAAGAGCAACCTTGTGCTTCCTGCACAGACTAAAACTGACTGCAGAAGTATCACGTCTTTTCTAAAAAGAAAGAGGAACAGCTGAAATATTGTAGCTGTTTTCAACTGGGATGCATTACTATAACTTTTTTATTGTACACAACAATGAGTGTTTATAAGCGGTTAAACTTCTGCGGGACCAGTCGCGCGACATGGCAGTGTCGCCAAATTCGGGAACTCGAATTCGTGTGCGCGCCGTAACGCCGGGGCGATCATCACGTGCGTATCAAATTGTATAAAACGCCATACCAAAAAATTTGTAGCGGCACAAGATCCCGGATTTTAGCGTTAACAAAAACAGAGGCCGCATAATTTGTGCGCTTGAAAGTCAATTTCTTCAAACAAACCTCGCTATACCTACAAAAAAAAAGAAAAAAACTCTCTCAGCCAACTACGTCAATGCTTTCTCCGGCTGAGGTAACGTTATAAGCAGATTTACTCCGCTTCCGCCTGCTCTAACAGGGCTGCTAACGAGCAGCTTCATAGAAGGTCAGCGGTCGCACTTTGTGTAAGAACTGCTTGCCACCGGTTCTCTTCGTGTCTTATCCTCTGTCCTGCCGAATGACATACCCCTATAGTGGCGGGAGCCCGAATCTTCGTGTTAACATTGACGAATGGCAAGGCAAACACAAACTGAAAGGAATAGTTATGAAATTCAGTTAAAAAAAATTTAGTGCCATGCTCCCACGTCAGATAGAATTCTGTTGCGAAACTTACGCACGAGCACGCGTTCAGTATTCCAAGGTGAAACGAACTCTGACAGCCGAAAGAAGGAACCACTGATGGCAGCTGACTTATGCTTCAAGATCCTTAAGGGGGAAAGAAAGCATGTGTGATTTTGTATAGCGTCACTTCAGAGCAAGGTACGGCTGTTGCGTCTGGTCTGTGTTCTGAAGCATGCCCGGGAGCTTGATCGAGACGTTCGCTTCTATGTTCTTTCGCTTAACAAGGGTTCTTTGATCTCTACCCAAATCCCGGCCGCCGTAGCCGGGAACCTACCTAAGCCTTGGCCTCTTGTTCAGCAGTAGAAAACCACGTCCATAGAGCCAACGCTGCTCATTCCCCCAATCTTCGTCCCATCTTTTGCACTGTTGATTCCTGATCTTTATTAGCTAGATCTATGGAGCACTGACTTGATTGCCGTTTGTTTCAGCCGATACAAGTTGTCTGTGCTTTATTTGCTTTTATGCTGTATGCGCTGTGTGCTGGAATTCATACGCCTTTCTTGGACCCGATTTCGTGTTTTCCGTTTGCAGTGTACCTATTTGAGATGGCTTTACGCTCCAGTGTGAATTGCGTTAGCGCAATTATGCGAGGTGACCGTAGGCTACAAAAGCGTTTTATGTGGGCTCTGTCGTCACTTACGATCGTGTTTCTCACGAAGCCATTCTTGACGCGTTGGTGGCTGGTGACATTGGGGGCCGCACATTTTTTTGGCGTAGTCGGAGCAATACCTGGCCCGAATAAGCTTCCTTGCATTCTCTGAAGACGAACAAGTCATTAACCACCGCAAGAGCCGTGGAGTCCCACAAGGAGGCATTCTGAGCGCAATTGTGTCCAACCTCGCTCGGCTTGAGTTGTGGGAATCCTTATCTCAGTCAGTTTATCAGTTTACGCAGATGTCATCTTTAACTCGGCCTCGGCAGTGATTCGCCTGTAGATTCGTGCAGCAATTGATGCAAAAAGGGGCAACGTTAACGTCTGTATAACTGATAGACGACACTTCAGCGTCTCAACAGGAAAATGAGCCTTAGGCTATGTTCCATTAACACTCGTCGTAGACGGCAAGGTATGACGGCTAAGAGGACAGGGGCACCCTTAAGTATCGTGCCGCTTCTGGAGAAGACGTGAAAGAAGCCAGCTTCGCGAAGACAGCATCGAAGTCAAAAATGACGCAACCCAGGTTGCTGTTCGAAAAAGATAGCGGCTGGGCAGGAAGCTTGGAAACTCAGCGGGAAAGTCGTCTGCGCACAACGAAACGTCGCCGCGATGTCGTGCGCGGTTCTAGGGCGGCTCTACAAGTCTTTTTCGTCAACTTTGCAGCACTGCCCACATAAACAACTGCTGGTGCCAGAGTTAAGAGTATGTTGCTATCATGCAGTGTAAAGAGGACGCAACATAACATTTCAGTTCTTTCCGAGGCAGTGCGAAGTCTTTGGCGATGAGAGAGTTGACAACACTGCCCGTGCGGCGAATAGACAAGCCAAAATGACCACGATTCCACGATCCCAAATGGACGCAGTGCGGCACCTTAACTCTCTTACCCGCTAACTGCATAACTTCTCCATGAAATAATCTAATATTTGAAATTAAAACTGTTTTCACCGGGTCTTACTCGACATGAAGATACTTTGCTCCGTCGGCTGGGGGAAACTGTTGCTTTTACAAACGCCTATTCATTCTCAAGGTGAACGAGGGACACTACCATGTGCGACAGAGGTGGCTCAGAAGAAACTCTCAAGTGCCTATTGCGTGGCTGCCCTTCATATGAAAATCAGAAGCATGCCCTTCGAAATTATTTAAGGAAACTAGATGATGATCCCTTTACGTAACAAAAGATACTGACCCCGTGCGGGTGCAATATGATAGGCCACGAAGGCGCTGCTGCGCTTCTAATTGAGGTGCACCAAATAATATGACCGCCTGCGACAGGCTCAACGATAGACGCTTGTGCGTGCATGTTCGTGTGTACTGTGACCATTTGTTTTCTCCTTCTCCTCATCTTTCATTCTGTTTTCACCACTGGAGAGCAGCCAGTCGTGTTCAGCCTGGTTAACTTGCTTGCCTTTCCCTTATCACTCTGTCTCTTGTGAGCAGTCTTAAGTGCATTAATGTCACCTGTATTTACTTTGGACGGTTTCATTTTTGTGACTTTATTTACTAGCTGGTAAATATAGGAAGTTTTTTCTTACAAGAAGGGTCAGCTGTTCCTAAATCTTACCTAAGAAAGAAAAGAACAGCATCCTAGTGAATTTTTCTGCTCGGTCTCACTTTGTTTTTTCATTTATTGTACGTATTCGTTTTAAGCGAAAAACAGTATATCCGCTAGAAAGAGTCAACGTCTCCTAAATCCGCATTTTAAAACATTTGCAAATCCAAGCTAATTTTCGGAATATACCGGAAGCGAACCTTTCGGGAAGTAGCAACGTGAACGCTATAAAAAATATCCATATTCTGCAAAGCGCGTTATGCAGCGTAGCCATAATGTGCTTCCGCGGCAACGCCATAACCGCCATCATGCTAATCCACGCTCGCGCAGTTTACGTGGTCTCCAGGATCGGCCCCCTCCTTCTCCACGCCATCTCCGGGGGATCAGCCCATGCAGACTATTATTACAGCGTCTGCAGGACGGGTTCACCTTAAGCCGACGTAGTAGACGCGTCAAATCGCCGGGCAAATGAGACATATATAGAAGTTAGCTTTAGTTAAGGGGTTGCGCGATTGAAGGCGTACGTTTGTCACAGCGAGAACACTCAGTTATTGGTTCTTGTATCAGTGCGTAACGCCGTGCAAAATAGAGCCGGCGACCAGCCCATCCTTAAAGGTAGTACAGAAAAGGGCTACGAAAAAAAACAAAAAAACGATTTATTTTACAAGTGCTCTCCTGTGGGTAAGCTTTCCTGCAACACAACTGTCGGCACAGTAAGGCAGCGCTGTCAAACGTCACAACGTAATCAGGGCACACAATTTCCTGTCCAACTCAGTCATCAAGAAACCCGTACGCGGTTCGGAAACGTCGCACATTTCATCAGACTTGGGTAGGGACCGTGATTCTCTCGAGTCCCTTCATTAAGCGACGTCCTGGGAGGGCTCGCCCTAGAATCTTCGCTTTGGAAAGTGAAGAGCAGACCGAAACTATAAAGACAGCCACATCGCGTCTTTCGAGCCGTCCTTTGCAGGCGCCGGCGGACGAGTTTCGCGGCGCAAGGCGAAACGGTATCCCCCGAGCAACGCGCAACTTCGGGGGGGGGGGGGGGGGCGGTACGTGGCTCTGGCGGGCGACCAAAGCCAGGACGACGATAATGCTTACGCACGCTCGCGCGGTGTATGCCTTACGCGTGCTTCGCGACGTGGGTCGAAGAGAGCGCGCGAGAACCTGTCTCTGGTTGGGGGCCTCGTAGATCGACCGACGCGATAAGGGGCGTCGTGGACAAGGATACAACGAGCGACTTTCGCCCGTCGCACAGTCTGAGCACATCTCGGACCGCACACGTGGGTGGCCGGGAGAGGGAGAGCGGAGGTGCGTGTCGCTCTCCCGAAATGGAAGAAGCAAGGCTGATCCGTATGGTTCCCTTTCCAAGACATTGCTGCTGTGTTTGTTGAGATATGACAGAACTTTAAGGGGAACAAAATTCTGCAACGGCGTTTTGGTGCGCTTGTTCAACGCAGCTTATTGTACGGGGACATGTAGCAATACGAAGTGGAGGCATAGAAGCCCAGATTTTTCCATTGATGCAGGTTGCTCTGCAGCATTAGACGTGTATGAAAGCGTGGAGGCCGTCCTCGTAGACGAGGGACGTTTCGAACGTATGTTTCGTCATATATTTTCATGTGGAAACGTTAGTGCAAAAAACGAAAAAAAATATACACATGGCGACATGATCTGTGCACCTTGCACTATTTTTCCACATAGTCGCCACCGACATTCGCACATTTGTCGTAGCGTGCAATCAGTTTGAAGAAACCACTCTGCTAAAAACTCGGTGCCCTGCGATGCAAGGCCTGAGAGATTACATGTTCACCATATAGGATCTGTAGGTGCCCACGGGTGATGGACACATTAGTCCCACGTGGCCATTCATACCGAATAACAGCATGCACTTCCATGCCATTGTCAGCACACATCTGTTTGCTCTTTCACAAGACTCTTGGCTGACACCTGTCAAATCATTTTCGTTTTATAATTTTCGCGTCTTCAGAGTTGACAGAATTTATGGCCGTGGTGGCGGCCCCCAAAATTTTTCACCGGGCTGTTATCTGTCAATTATTCATAAATCCGGAATATGAAGTGTTGGCTATTGATTGAGTTCTTCGCAGATGTGCTCCCAATGCTATAGCAAGCATTTACTTTCTCAGCTATCGCATCCCCTTTCCCCTCCCCCATTAAAGCGTAGCCAACCGGAGATAATCTCCGCTTAACCTCCCTGTCTTTCGTTTCCCTTTCTCTCTCTCCCTACTTTCCTAGGGGTGTCCGAGCAGACTACTTTGATGGTTTATTAAGCAAATCACACGGGGTTGGCACTGCAGGGGACTTTAATTCACATCATATCACTTGGTGTTACAGCTCAGATACGAGTCGTGAAATGCTGTGGTCATGGTTATTATCAAAAAATGTTCGCTGCTGCAATAGACGGGCTTTAACATTTATGTTCCGAAATTGAAGGTTCGTGATTGACCTAACTCTGGCAGCTGCTGGAGTTAGCGTGACATCATGGACATCCCCAGATAGTGGTTCTTCCAGTGATAATTTCCCTATTCTTATTTCTATTATATGTTCTCCGCAGAGAGTCACTAATGAAACGTCGAAATTTGTCAGCAGCGGTACACATAAAAGATTGTCAAATCGCCTGATATTTCTGATAAGCGCGTGTCGCAGGTTCTAAAATGCCTGATTGACGCGACAGCACAGTCATCATTTACTATATATATATATATATATATATATATATATATATATATATATATATATATATATAGTAAATGATGACTGTGCTTTGTTTTTATTTAAGTGACACATAGCACTTATCGTAGGTGAGCGTTTATATTCGCTAAAAGACTTTGCGCAAACACGACTTGGGGGAGCTTTTATCCTGGCACACATAGAATTAAGAAGTAGCGCTGGTTGTGCAACAAACACCAGGCAACTTGTACCGGGAACATGTTCGTATGCTCTAAGAAAATTTTCACTATTAGCAGCTGAAATTTTGACGCGAAATCTGTCATGTTTGCTCGTACATACAGCACAATGTTCGCAACATACTTAGGAACGCCAAGACACTGACGTAGGACCCGTCTCTCTACCATAAATAAAGTTGATTTAGAGAGCCAGATATTAGCACACAATCAAATTCAAGAATGGGCCTTACATAAGCACGATAAATGTAGAGTATCACTACGCATACGAAACTTCCTGTTGCATTTTGTCGTCAACCGGCCAAGAGCGAGCGATTTCACATTTTTCTCAGAACGTCTTTCATATGAAGACGCCAATCTAGGTCAGGATCGTAAATAACTCCCAGGTACCTTATAGTGTCTACCTGCGGAATCAGTTGATCCTTATACACAAGGGACAAGGAAACCGATTGATGCGTAGGGAATCCAAGAAATGCACTTATGTTAGTGTTAAGGACCATGCTCATGTTATCCAGCAATACCACAGGAAGATATAAATACGCTTGCAACTTTTGGTAAAGTATGTGAGTATCTTTACCGCAAGCAAAGAACGCAATCTCATCCGCATACACAGACAGCGTGACATCCAGCATAAATGGAATATCATGTAGTAGCACATTAAACGATAGTGGTGAAAGCATTGAAACCTGAGGTTCACCTCTGATGTGGGAGAAACACTCAATGATGCTTTCCGTCTGTGCAGAAAAATGTTCTTCCATGAAAGAAATCCCTGATCCAAGCGATGATATAGGATGGAGGGTTTAAGGCAGCAAGTTTATTCAGTAGAATGCTGTACTCTACTCTGGCATAAGCATTTGTTACGAGGGCCCAAACTTCCAAGTTTCTTTTAGCTAACCGTATCTTGCTTTCTAAATAGAAATGCACAGACCAAATCGAACAACCACAGGGAAATCCAATCTGAGCGGTGCTTACTGCATTAATTTTACAAGTGTGCTCTAATAGACGATTATAAACAACTCTTTCAATTAATTTTACCATATTAGAAGTTACAACAATCGGTCGAATGTTGCTCAAATCAAGCCCTTTTACGGCGTTCTTTATAAGCAAGGTAATTTAGATATCTTCCACTCATCAGGTAGCCATGTTTTCTTAAGGGAAATGCTCACAATATTTAGCAACTATCCCGTAAAGATATGTGCCGAAAATTTGATTATGCTAACAGATACCATCATAACCCGGAGCTGCCGATCTCACACAAGCTACGACAGATGAAAGTTCCGACGAGTTGACCTCTTCAAAGTCACTGCACTGTGACGGCATTCTGAGCGCCATTGAGCACAGTGCCTGGAATCGCAATGCAAGGCCACGTGTTATGCAATCAACATTAGTCTTAGCTTCCACTGGGGTAAGTACAACGGAGTTCAAAATATGGCTGACAGAAGGTTTCTTGTGCTCCATGAATCTGCACAGGGCTTTCCTGCTTTGGGGGCCAGATAAGCAAGTGTTTGCATTAGCGTTATAATCATCCTTCGCTTTCGCAGTTGTCCGTTTAAAGGAGGCTTCATAAAATTTATAGTTCATCCAATTTAGTGAGCTCTGGTTATGAGGAAGGCTTTTCCACGCAGCTTTCCTAAGACGACATGCCCTTTCACGTTTTTGAGACCACCACGAGGAAGCTTTTCTTTTTCTGGTAGAGAACTCCTATAATACTTGTAATGAACGAAAAGAAAGGGGGTTAACCGAGGGGCCCGATTGACGTCGTCGTCAACTCCAAAGAGGGTTGACGACGATGCCTTTCAAATGCTGTAGGCAAAAAACGCCATCACTTTGTCTGAAGTAGGGACCCTCTGCCAGAGCTATGCTGAGCAGCGTAAGCAGCTGCTCGCCACGCGCAATACTCTCGTGGGCTCTCTCTTTGGCTTGACGGTTGCCGCCGGTAACTCTTCGCTGATGGCGCAGATTAAACACTTTGTTCGCGAAGAGGTGGCCCGCCAGCTTTCATTGGTTCTTCTGACACAAGAGACGCCCTCCTCTTCGTTGATTCCCATGCTGCCGCACGTCATCCAGGAAAAAGTCACTGAGTGCTTTACCCCTGCCTTTCCCAACGCTCCTGTAGCTGCGCCACCAAGCTATGCGCAGGTCGGCACGATTCCCGCAACGCCTACCCGTCTCGCGTTTCATGCACCAACGCGGAGAGCACCGTTTCCCGCCCGGTTAGTGACACGGTATCCCTGCTTGCAAAACCCATGGCGCACACCAGACAACCGGTGGATTTGTTGCTGCTGCGGTATTTTATCAAGAAACTTGCATATATTTTTAAGTGTATTAATATTGACGCTACATCATGACGTTGGTTACACAATTCGGAAGGTGGTCACGTATGAATCGTAGTGAATATATATATATATATATATATATATATATATATATATATATATATATATATATATATATATATATATATATATATATATATATATATATATATATATATATATATATATATATATATACGACACAGAATTGTCCGCATTGGACACGTAGTCGTCGTGTGCAGCAGCATTCCATGACCACATATTCCTCTTAATCCCACCTTGAATACAAGCTACGCGCCTTTCCCTTGTTATCACCACTACCGCCCTGCAGTCTCCTAATAACATGCCCATCAATTTTCGTTCCACAGCTTGTTACATAGTGTTTTTCTAGTCAATGTATCGTAACTGCTATACAGCCCCACAGGAGAGAGAGGAGGGTAGATGCAGCCTTCAATGAAAGCTTGAGAAGCGTGCCTGGCATACTACTTTAAGTATTTGGTGAAAAATGTGACAAGCAGAGTGATCAGACAAACATACGAAGTGCGCTTACATGGTTGCTTCCAGGATACATCAATCCTGTTACAATGGCACACATGCGCAATCGATGCTTGCGCGGAGGTCGAGTGTAGGAGAACTGCAAGACGAGTACGGCTATCCACCTTTGAACTAAGTTGCTTTTACAGACGTCTCCTGATTCGGTCTCTGGAAAGAAGTGGAGTGCTCTTTCATGTAGCTCCATTAAGAAAAGCGGTAGCACCAGCTTCTCCAGCTCCATACGTCACGTCACTAGCAACGAGTGTGTAAAATTGTGCCACTAAAACGGCGTAATGCTGCGAAATCGCCGCTCTCGCATTGTGTAGATTTGCGAGGCAGGAAATCAGCGTTATCGCTGGCGTTACTCTCTCCGTGCATTCATGTCACACTACGCCTAGGAGAACGTTCGCGCCGGTTCCTCGTGTCTACCTCGCCCCCTACACCCCCCCCCCCCCCCCCCAATCTGCCACCTACCCCACTCCGAAAGGTTTAGAACTCAGAAAACAAATGTTGGTGCAGAGGCTCAACGAAGTTGTTGCTTCGTCGTGTTAGTCGCGTCTGCCTTATCGCTACGCCAGAGTGAACGCAAGTTTTGGTCTGCCAGGACAAAGAAAAAAAATAAAAGAGGACCACCAATGAAGGGAGGGCGAGGAGAACTCGCGCAGTAATTGACTGCACTTCCGCAGCGTCCCCGACTACCGGTCGGCGACGGCAGAGGGCGCAGTGTTGGCAGCCGGGAGATTGCGACACGTTCAGCGCACCCGCTGGACGGGCTGCGCCAGGGCGGCCGCAAATGCGGCGCTCTGCGTCGTCACTTCGGGCAAAGGTTAAAGAACGAAGGGAAAGCCAGCGGTGCGCGTAAACGAGAATGTAGCCACATAAAAAAAAAAATGGCGCAATCTCGCCAACGTGACGCTCCAGGAAGCCCCGCCGATGTGTGCCGCGTACCGCATGGCGGAGGGGAATTGGTATCGCGGTATCACGGACGAAGAGGGAGACGTGGGGTGAGAGTGGCTGCACGGCGATGTTCGCTTTGCGGCCGCAGGAGCTCACGTTATGAACACGCAGAAGGCACCGCCACGTGAGCGCAAAGCTAAGTGAGCGCGGAACACGTAAGCGAAGGAAGAGAAAAAGTAAAAGAAAAGAAAGAAAAAGCGAAGGACAAGAGGAGTTCGTATGGCGCCTCGTTGGCAGCTATAGCAAACGTAATATTGGCTGACTACTTCGTTTAAAACACACACACACGCACACACACACGCGCACACGCACGCACGCACAAAGATGCTTTCTATGGAAGCATTGTACACGGAAAGACTCCGGCTAACATAACAACAAAGATGCCGTGTCTCCTGAATGAAAACGTAACATTGTGTGCACAATTGTGCTTAGTAATTTCAAGCACATATTGTGCGTAATGTGTCAGGTCGAAATGAAACGCCAAGAGGAGAAATAGCGAATCTGAACAGCCAACGTTGCCTAATTGGACGAGAAGAAGAAGTCGAAAATTTGATTACCTGACGACTGTAGAATCGTATTTGTGCACGTGGCGCTCTCCGGTAGTGAATTCGTGACGGGTGCCATCGCGGCCCAGACAGCGGCGGACGTGGCGCACGAGGAGCAGCTCCAGACTCTGGCGCATGTCGTCGAGTTCGATACGGTTTCGAAATGTGGGTGGCCGCTTCGCGTTTTGAAGCTTGCAAAAACTGCTTCTGCATGGTGATCATGCCACTGTTGCACAAATCAGTGAGGGTGGAGATGCTTAAGTCTGCGTCGAGAGTAAGAGACCACTAAACCTGAAATGCGAAAGTTCATGCCCTTGTCCATGTTCCCTTTATTATAATTTTTTTTCCAAAATGCTGTTCAAATGCTCTTGCTTTGGATGTCACCGCTATGAAGCGCACACAGCCGTTAACGAATATACAGGAAGGCTCTGCCGAGACTTCTCAAACTCTCTCAGAGCGATTACCTTGGACGGCTGAAAGTGGCCTGTATAGTCTTTCCGGGATGACATTGGCCTGTCGGATCCGTCAAAACACTCGACAGCACAGGTTTGCGAGCTTAGAATGAACCAGCGAGGGGAAACACTGCAGGCTGACTCAGCGGGTACCGTTGAGTCTGCGAAATGTACGCACGCGTATGCCATCGCTTTTATTTCACGAATTGTACAGACACTTTCTTTAACCACTAATTTTGATTTTTAAGTTATTCTAATTTTGGAATGTTACACTGAACTACCGGAATGCCAAGATGCACATTTCATGTGTTTCGTAATTGCTCCCGCTCTATTCTTCTGTTACGTCTACTACTGCAAGAGATCTCATTACGTGTGTTTCACTAAAATAAGGACCTCTTTCTGTATGTCGTACTCCATTTGTATGCCCTACAAGAATGTAATCATAAAAACAAATTCAGCCTGTCCAATCTGTGGAAAGCGCTAAAACTTGGAACGGGTGGTGCAGCTGAAGATTATTATTGCGCGCTCATTTCTCCTGCCTCGAGGCCGGCAGGCGGCGGCTCGCAATTCCTTTCGTAAAAAAAGTGAGGATGGATCCATCTAACCGCTGTCAGCTCGAACTATCACGATACGTATTTCGGCGATGGTATCGTTCATGTTAAGGTAATCGATACGAAACAGCTCAACATAGACTCACTTCCACCACCTCGAGACGATGACGAAAGCACTGCAGACCATTAGTACAATGGAAGCTGCGGCTGTACGTCACTACGGTGCCTTATTTTGCCCATGACAGCAGCGATGTGTCCTTAGCCACAGCTATAGGCCTTGTCCGCCAGACAGGGTGGGACGGTTGGCCGCTACAAATCTACAAGAGCGCATTTCTCCTTATGTGCCCTGAAGCACGTAAAACATGTACGCTCCAGTGATGGTTTACGGAACATCAGCAGGAGTGTGGGCGCTACCGGAAGATACAACGGGTAACAAATGTTGCAAGCGCGCACGTTGAGGTTATATTTGCAGCCTATAATCGCCGCCAGGCGAAAGGATACGTTAATCTCCAGCGACGCTTGGGATACAAGAAGAACGATCTCCCGAGATTTCTGTGGGCTACGACGAACGACGCCGTTCGCGCAGCACTTAGCTTTAGTTGAGCTCAAAACTAATGCCAAAGCATTCGGCCTTAACTCTAGACACTCCTCAAAGGCAAAAAAAGAAAGAAAAGATCGTTTTCGCAAATGTTTGACCGGCGTGACCACACGGACAAACAGATGTAATCGGTTTTTCTCTCCGAGCAGACCGGGCTCCGCTGCGGCGGATCGCTCGTCCTTCCGGCATTTCCCAAGCGCCTATCATGGCTGAATGGACGGGGCTGTGCGTCACTGGGTGGCATTGACTTGCAGATCGGCGTGGGAAGAAAACAGAGAGGCTCGCGCCGGTCTTATACGGCGACCGCCGAGTGTATCTTTCTCTTCTCTTTCTTTTCCCGTGTTATTTCTTTACGTTCCACTGGGCTTTTTGGCCGCCTTTCTCTTTGTTCAGAGTGGGAAATATGACAGGTCCGTTCTGGCCACCGCCTATGCTCAACCGAGAGAATCACTGAAAGGGTTTTTTTTGGACGAAAACAAGAAAGTATGCCCTAAACGTTGCCCCATCCGGCTTTTTTTTTTTCTTCTTATGCCTGCGTAAGAAGTCCGTTTCCCGTGGGCATGTCGGCCCACTATCGACCTTTTTCTCGGCATTTCTATTCACTTTTCTGACGGCGCTGATGTCGAGACAAAAGAGGACTGTTTTCTCTAGAGTCGGCGCATAGTTTCTCTGACGTGCATCCTCCGACGTGTAAGCGCGTCGTGACCTTTTGTCTGCGTTCTTACTCGTATGAGTAAGCGCGGTGCCTTCCAGTCCGAACGCCGCTGCATGTATGCATGCCCTTGCTCGTTCCACAGTTGACACAGGCGCGACTGATCCGTCCAGAACGCGCGCGCCGCTGCACCCGGAAAAAGTGTCGGGCGTGTTCTCTTTCGTGGTTCGGTGAAGGCTTCCGCAATGGTGCAGTTGCTGGTGCACTGGGCCGAAGTTTGTTCGCAACCGAAGCCCGTAGAGCGTGTATAGCATTGCGCAACAACTCTTGTGAGCGGATGTAAGTGCAATGCTGTATTGCTCCCGTCTTGCTCCGGCGCATTTTGAACTTCATGAAGTCGACGAGGGTGGCGATGTGGGCTTGTTGGTACAGCTTTGAGTAAACGTGGGCGAGCGGAGGGAAACGCTAGAACGACCGAAGGCACACTGGAGACGCAGGCGCCAATACATGGGTATTGGCTGCTGCGGGTTTCAACAACAACCACCAACACATAACTGGTGCCTCGTTCTCGTGCTAATCAACCATTCGCTTGTTATGAGTATGCAATGGAAATAGGGCAGCAGCAACACTGTTATTATAGCTGAGCTTTTTTTCTTCTTTTTTTTTTACGCCCGGTGCATCGTTGTCAGTTGCACAGTTTGAAGGGCGTCGAAACGTATTGCCACTACTAAATAAAGATGGTAGTATCTCGTGTTTTGTGAATACTCGTTATTCCATTTCCCCGCGTTATGTTTCCGGAAGAATATTGAGTACACCCAAATCTGCATCAATAGCTAGCGTTAGTGGACCTTAACTAAGGCAAGTTTGAATACAGCGACTCCCTACAGACGCATTGGTCTTCAGGCATTAAAGAGGGTAAGCGTACTTTCTTAACATTCTGAATAGGTTTTCTAACGGATGTGAGATATGTCACATTTTATATGTCTGCAGAAAAAAATCCTGGTATCTTCGACTTATGAGCATTAGCTGTATAAGAAAGCCTCTGCGATTTTTCGACCGAATCGCCTTTCAGAAGCTATATATTCCATCTCATATACACAGGGTTACCATATTAATGTTTTACGGAATTTTTAAAAATTGCCTGTGGCAGATATGATTATTCTTGTCACTGAGCTGGATTATTCGAAGAGGCGGACATCACCAGCCCGAGAAATCGAAACAAACATTGAATAAATTTTAGAAAATGACTACTTAACCTCTTAATTATTTACTTTAACGCACATTTTGCAATTTACGAATTGTAGCAGGTGAACTTGCAAAACACATCCACTTGGAATGAATTAGCAGGCTGCCATCAGTTTCGAGATATTATGAGTTACTTTTGTGCTTCTATGTCATAACAGAGCGTTTAGGTAAAAAAAAAAGTGAGTGGGCCAACAGTGCATCTTTTCGGCGAGTTTGATGGCGCATAGCTGCAAACTGGTGCCATTTTTGAATTTCATTCCAAGTGGGTAAGCCTGAAGAACTTACCGGATAAGAATTGTAAGTTTCAATATCCCTAAATCTATAGTTAAGAAGGTTATTAGTATTGTTTGTTGATTACATGAACTTTATTTACTTGTATCTGTACAACGTACAGATGACAGGGGCACATAATTTTTCGTGCAAATAATGTTCGCCTCTCTGAACAATCCTACTCAAGAATTAGAATTATGTTATCTACAACTGAGAATTTTTGAAAATCCCGCGATACTTAGAAATGATGACCCTGTACATCCCAGATCCATCCGATACGCAGAACAATGGCTGTGCACGTATCTCGATAGTCATGGATATACGAGAATACAGTCGCTGCATGATACGGCGCAGCATTTCAACACGATTCCTTGAGACGCACAAGGTCGAGCAATGAGGGTTGTATTCACTATGTTTTGGCTAGTCGCGTTGGCGTGAGTCCAGCGCGTACGTTCCTTGTAACAGCCAGCCAAATCGCCGATAGCGTGTCTTGGCAATCTGCTTTGAACAAAAAGCTGCTGCAAATAATTACTTCCGGGCTGAGGTTACGAAACTATTGGTCGGGAAGCGTAACAAATTCCCGAGTGTTCTGCTGTCTATGCGTAAAGACTGCGCCATCTAGATCACCGCTTGCCAAGAGTTCCTTACGGAAGAATTACGATTGAGGTGGCTGCTGTGTCACCATTAGAAGCTTTCAATTTTAGTCACAGCTTCTTTCTCTGAATTGATATAATGGGGTATGTATGCCGTGCGTGAGACCTTTTCTGAATAAGTCCTTTGTAGAAATGATGGTTGTGGTTTCTCAAGAAATAAACGTCATGTTTTGCGTTAGCAGTGTAAGCATTAATTATTCTGCTTCACAAAGAATATCCTATCATTTATAAGAACTTTGTGTAAAGATAGACATAATAATGAATGAATGCAGCTGCCTCCCAGTATGTAGTATAATCTATATAAGTATATCGGACGACGTCTTGGGCTTTGCTGCGAAGAGTGCGCTTTGATGTTATCTCTTCGTGATTAAAAAAATTGTAGCCAGCATGCCATACAAGTCAACAGACTGAAATATCTGAAGTTACTCTGTAATTCAATGATAGTTGACGTAGGCCCGACGACATTACCTTGAATTTGTATCCCTTTCAGGTTAGCCAATTTTATAGCCCCACAGGAAAGGAACACAGGTCTAGGAAACCTGCTACGAGCATGCAGGGGTCAATGGTGAGCGGCTGTAAGTAAATGCGACCACTGCAGCGGAAGTGGATATTATAAAACTTATGACGACAAGAAACATCGCTAATAATCAGAGGCGGCATTCTCAATACATTTCTTACTCCAGAGTAGATCGTTAAAAAAAAAAAAAAACGCGGGCAAATTGTGCTTGCGAAGTCGGATGGCCGAAGACAGACTCCTCACACCCATTGTGATTGCCTTCATGCCGACGCACCTTGCAAATCTTCCTTCAGAACTGCCCTTGTTCTGAAGTCAATTAACTTGTATAGGCAAGCTCATGCTGCTGACAATGATGATATCGATGATTGAAGGTAGCGCACTTGTGATGATGATGATGATGATGATGATGATGCTGTTGTTGTTGCTGCTGCTGCTGTTGTTTTGTTGTTGTTGTTGTTGTTGTTACTTATTACAAATGGGCGCTTCTCATAAATGTCTGCTTGTTCCACGCAGGAAGTATTCGTCGGCCATGGGCGTCGGCGAGCTCCTCTCCTGGACTAGCGACCTCAGCAGCCATGCCCGCCCCAATGCCAGGCCCTCCCCGAGCTTGCCTTCAGTGCGTCACGTCGCGACCCATCACGTGACTGACCTCCAGTGACCGCGGCTGTCTGCCTTCTTTTCGAGAGCGTACTTTCCATACTCAAGACCATTTCGACGGTAAGTCACGTCGTTCGTTTGCTATACGCATATTCTCTTTCGGTCATGAGGTCTTATACTTTTTTATTGTGGGAATTCACGCGTGCTCATTTTACTTTCAGAAGATAACGCCAGCATATGGCGAATCGTGGCTACACTGCATCTATTATTGCACAAAACGGTGGTTTGGCAGGAAGCCCAAGTGACGTAGTGCGTCAAGCACTGGTAACTTATATTGATATTTATACAACAGCCTTAAGAAAACCTATGCAATATGCCGATATTTGATAAGCGTCTTAGGCATCTAGTTAAATATTTTATAATTCTAGAAGCGTCCTTAATTAGTATGTTTAATAACTGATAGAGAATGGGAAGTTTGGCTCCTGAAGAGCCCGCTATGCTGCCTTTGTGCAACGCTATTGCAAGGAAAAGACGCTAACAAAAAAAGTGAACGTGACCGGGATATGCGTGATTGATTCTTCCACATCGCATCCCATTAAAGCCAATGAGAAAGGAAGCAGTTGCAGCAGATTTCAGAGTGCGTTAAGAAATGTGTTTGAAGATTGAATTTAGAATGTGGGGAGCCAAATGGTAGCGAAAGCAGGCATCAAAGGTAAGATCATTTAGCAAAACTGCCAGATTATATAGTAACGCTAAAAAATAAATTCTGGAGTTCTACGTGTCAAAACCGCGATATGATTATGATGCATGCCGTAGTAGGGGACTCCGGATTGATTTCCGCCGCTTGGGGTTCTCTACCGTGCACTCACGGTATTTTTCTGTTTCGTTTTCATTTCCATAGAAATTGGGCCCCCGCAGCCGCTATTTCATCCCGTGCCTTCGGGCTTAGCAGTGCAACGCCAACGCCACTACGTCACCACGGCGAGTTTCGTGAATTGCTTGAACTAATATCAGTGATTCTCGTGTGTACTGACGGCACCACGAGTAAAGTTTTTTTTTTCTCTCACTCTGTGCACAAAGACTCTTGCTGCTCTTTAGAGCGAATCTGTTCATGGCTAGTTCCCCTAAGATCATGTCCGTGTGTAGACACAAAATCCCGAAGATAGTGCAATGCCGGGCCGACCCCCGGCGGAAGTGAAGCAGGCGTTAAGGGCTCCCCACACGTGGGCCGATCTCCCAGGTAGTTTAATACCGGTCCTACCTGCGGCGGAGGTGCAGTTCGCCATTAAGTGGCCCACATACGCAGCTTCGCCAGTCATGCTTCTTCACAGAGTAGAAGGGCACTGAGGTTTTCTAGACACTCTCCTATCTCTTCGCCTCGCCCTCCCCTCTCTCCACAGTGTAGGGTAGCAAACCAGACTTTCCCTTCTGGCTAACCTCCCTGCCTTTCCCTTTTGATGTGGTTCTCTGCCTCTGGATTTTTCTTTGCCAAAAAAAAAGAACATTAACAAACAGGACACAAGGTCGAGCAATCGCAGACTGAACTGGAAACTTCATGCAATTCTAAAGAGGTCAAAATGCAAATGTGCCTGTAGCGCCAGCAGCCCGAAGTCAAAATCCAACGCGCTTGCTGCAGTTCATCGCATTCATTAATGTACTCAACTGTCCATTCTATGCAGCTTATCTCTGAAGCTCGTCACCTAGGCTTCTACCCAAATCCGCCTTCTGGATTTAGACTCTGAGAGCAAGCACACCCTCGCACATCGCTGCACATAACGCGACACTAGAACGCTTCTCTATACGAGGAAGTTGGATTGCTTCGTTATCTAACGCACAGCTTGTATTATCTATCTACATGATAGAGAAGAGAAAATAAAAGAGCGACTGGATTGCAAGTGTAAGCCGAAACGAAAGCTGGACAGTCAGCGAAGAGACGGGCAATAGGCGCAGCCGTAGACCGAGCAGCGGGAGCAACGCAACGAAGCGCCCTACGAAATTCAAATAAACCTGCGCAAACTATGCGGCACGACTTTTGCCGGAGGCCTTAGCAGTTCCATTCTCAGAGGCAAGTCCCGCTCAGTCTCCCTCACTTCCCTGACCCCCCTCACCCCCTCCTTATGTCCGTCGTCACTACGGCGGGAAGAGAATCGCGCGCCTTCCTTCGCCGCCGATAAGCCAGCATTCTTCCCCGCAGCGTCCATTCTGTGCCGCTCCTTGCGCCAGCGTAAGGGCACCGTAGGAAATTGAGTTTTCCGAACGACAAGAACAGTGAGGCCATCGGGCCGTTGATCCGGTCGGTCCCGTCCCCTGACTCTGCGCTATCCTTTACAGTTATTTGGCCCATGAAAGCGCCGCTCTCTCGCTCTCCCTGTTAGGTCCACCCGGGGGTGGCCGAGATTTCGGACCGCGGTTCAGAGCACAATGCGATATCGACCCCGGCAGCACATTGTAATCGAAAACTCGCGCAGAGAGAGTTTTGCCGTTCTGGGAAGAAAAAAAAAAAGAGAAAAATATCGGCATATTATCTCGCTAGCTTGCATGCTTTTTTATGCTTAATATATTGCGGCGCGACAATTTGTATTTTATTTTTCGTCGTCTTTTGTATTCTTGTCTGGGGCGAAGGTGGGATTATGCATATCATACGAGGAAACGTTCTTGCTGCGGGCCTTTATTAAGGCGCAGGGAAGTGCAGTAAGCAGGCGCCGGTTCGATTTCAAACTGTAATCTCGAGACTACTACTGTTCTCAATGCTTCACTCCGGAGTCAGATTTATCCTTGTCGCCAAATGTATTTTCGTGGTTTGGTAAACTAAAGTGAGCTAAGAACCACCCCTATGTTCTCTTTGTGTGTGTGTGTAAGGGGGGGGGGGAATGGTGGGACGTGGGGGTTGCTTTTTGTATTGTTCACTGCACGGAGCAGCATGGATTATAACTTTTGGGGAAAGAAACTTTAACAACCTTCTAAACCAAAATAAAAAAATTCAGTGTATCTATATGGCTTTTGCGTACGGCCACATCTAATTAATTCACTCTGCGCCGCTCGGTTTAGGCTCTCATCCGTACCAAGGAGAGATCGAATGATGGAATAAATTTGTGCTCCGTGCGACTCCGTACAGAATACAGCTTACAGCGTACAGCCAGGGGCTGCCGTTATTCCGCTTCACACCACTCCGCCGCCTACACCAAATTTTGCACCAAAAAAGCATATCGTGGGACAAAGAAAGTGTGAAAATAATTCCAGGAAAATACATTAGGCTCCACTGCTTCCTGCAGGCCATGGAAATAGTGCCTTCTCGAAGGGACTCTTCAAATTCAGGGATTCCCGATGCAGCGTCGCACTTTACAACGTGCCGCCAAGAATTCTTCGCAATGGAATGCTGCATTAAGCATTCCGTCGAAGATGAGTTTCTAGCCGATCTATATCGGTGTGGGATATCGTATGGTCGCCAATTTGCACGTTTACATTGTCGCATCCCTGAACGTTAGGTGTTTCGGCGCATTTGTGCTCTCAGCATGGCGTCGGTATCGGCGGAATGCCATGTGGAGGTTGCTTAAACAGTTTGCTCTCTTCACGCTTCTGCCGTACCCAAGACATTGAAATTATTGCTGACATTGCTGTATGTGAAATTAAAGTACGAAGCTGTGCGGTTCTATAAGCAATGTGATGAATTACAGAGACGGGCTTCTTATTAGCTTGCGATAAGAACCGTACACAAACTAAATGTCACCTACAGGTGACAACCACGGAGTGACCTTATGCGTGACTCTGGTGAGGAACTCCGGGCTCGAAAGGAATTATGCGGGCGAACATTCAATCCATTTTGTTTCTCGCAGCTTTCCGCATCGCCAATCTAGAATTACTCCTTGGATGCCTTATAAATTTAATGCGAATGCCCTTACAATTTCTCCAGTGACTGACTGATGTCATACATGATTCTCTCTTGTTTAAAAAAATAAATCAATCAAAAAACAAAACCGAGAGTTACAACAAGTGCTCCCCACGATTACCACGACATCGTCTTCACAGGCATTGTGCAACAATCTTCGCTTGATCTAACTTTAATTTCTTTACCTGCGGTTGCATGGTTACAATGACCTCAGTGAGTGAAAGTAATCATTTTTGTACAACGTGGCATGAACCCTTTAAATGTTGAACTTTATCGCCTCCTACACACGTGAGTATTCTCACTAGGTACTCGCTATATTCTGCAACGTTGCTTTAGCTTACGACGCCTACTTGTCTTTGAGCAAGACCGCCTAAGTTCATACAGCATGTGCTAAAAGCCTGTCACATTTCTGCGCAAGGTAATGGTATACTTGGTGAGAGAGAGAGAGAAGTGGTTCTTGTGGGGAAGGGGGAAAGGCTAGCACTATCTTCTGCAACCCATGCGGGAGCACTGCTCAGCGCGAGAACGGTGGGGGAGATTGTATTAAGAGAGAGAGAGGGTAGGAGGGAGAAAGGTAGAGGGATGGTATCGTTCATTCAAACGGTATATCTGAAGGACGAGTGCGTAAGGGCATCTATTTCTCTAGCGTTCATTGTGCTCTGTCGCAGCCTGTGCAAAGGAGCAGCATTGGTGGCTTACAGTGAATTCTGTTTGGCGAAGGGAGGCGTTCTTGTCTGCGTTCGCGAGGGCTTGGTGCGCTTTTGGAGGCACGACCAAGGCGGTAGAGCGAGCCCATTGGGAGAGCACTTCTGCAGCATGCGAAGTTAGTCCCATTTATTATTACACGAGGCTGGTCGAAGCCGAGCGCGGGTACAGCGACAAGCACGTCTACATCCTGCTAGATCCATGGTAGTGGCGCGTAAACGAGGAAGGCAGCAAGTTTGAACTATTCCAGCACGGCGCTATCATGAGTTATGAAGTCAGACAAACAAGCCTTACTCGAGTGCCATGGTTATGGTGGCTTCATGACGAATTGATATATCTGTGGTCGCCTTGACCGTTTCACCTAAACCGGTCGTACGGCGTAAAACAGCACAACGATGATATAAGCACCAAGTACGGTGCATAATCGGGCAATAAATCTCAGACACACCAAAGCTAGGTTGTGTGGCATCCGCTTTCTGTTGGACTTAACCATCCTGTGGCTTCGACGAGCCGTGTAAGTTTCGTTATGAGCGATTGTGCGCGTTGAGTGCTACGTGAATGGAGCTGACTCGTGTCAAAAATTAATATGTTTTGCCAGCAGCTGGTGCCAGTTCGAGTTGACCAGCGAATGTCTGTTTCACATCATCTACCGCATTTACACGCATAACGCTAACGCACGGCACACCTGCTGTCAAAAGTTAAAGTATGTTTAACTCGAGTAATCACCGCGCCTCCGAAAACTGCTGTAGCGACAATTGTCTGCTTCTTCCGACATCAGGGTTGACACCGTGTCTGAACACGTCCGGCCAGATTGGAGTTATTTATCCTTTGAGTTACTGTATAGGTGATGCCGGTGTATGTGTATAAAGGTGCCTTGCCGTTACTGTTTGTGCAGAACCGGTGCCCTTATTACAAAGCTAAGTGCTCTTTAGAAGCACTAGTTTGTTGCAGCTTACAGTGGGCACGTAATAACCCCCACTTTAATATTAATTTTTTTTCCATTGAGCACCTAGAATGCTCTAGCGCAATTTTCTCCCCATTTAATTATCGCCACTCCGCAAATTCGTATCAATTATTCACGACAGAAAAAATAAATGCGAAAGCACATGCCAGCACAAGTAGGTGCAATCATCTCTTCAGGACATTAGCATTCTGAGAAACATGCATCTCAGCCAGAATCCTGACTCATATCTGTTAGTTTGTATTTGCACATCTAATATATTCTGCTTAAGGAAATGCGTGACAATTAAAAAAAATGCGTAAAATATTGACAATTCTTGGGAAATTTCGTTGGGGTTGATTTCATCGCAGGTGCATACTTTCTTCATTTACTCCAGGTAGTAATTAGACAACTGATTACGTTAATTAGATTAGCTAGCTTATGTAAATGCCCTCCTAGCCCTTATAGGGAACACTAGATAAAATTAAATTAACAGAAAATCCAAACGATTGAACCTGACGCAAGACAGGAAGCCCGTCATTCGGGGAGTTCACAACCGTTTCCATAAATACAAGAAAGTTGACGCTGCTACTATTAGTAGACGCTAATGAGTGACGAGACATGGTTAAGCTACCCCGTCGGGTGATGATGAAACGTACTAGATTACGGCATGAAAAGGACGCTTGCTTCATGCTGCTGCAGAGTTCGTTAATCGAACCCGCCACTTCTTGCATAGCAGCATAGCACCATATCCGCCGAGCCACCATGGCCGGGTCCGAGCGAGACTTTCGTATATGGCGAGTACTAGCGCAATCCTTAAAAAAATTCAAATTTCCACCGTACTGGCAATGGCGGTTCCATGTTCATAACCAAAGATGGCGCTGACAAATGTCACACTTCGTACTTTAGTTGCTGGAAACGTTGTAACAGTTAGGTCTGGCAGTTATGAGGCCAGGGAACTGTAAACGGCTGACAGAGTGCAAGTTGCACTGAATTTTACTCTACTTCACTCGAGCTCATCAAACTCAATACTTCCTTTGATTTAAAGTAACGAAGCTGCACGCAAATAATGAAGGATGATGCACAGGGTCACTGGTGCGTTAATTTCGATTACATTGGTGGTCTTCAACTTCCTCAGAGAAAATCCCAGGTGTCTTTAGCTATCGCCTAAGAGACGCCAAGGCGAAAGCCGTGTGAAACTTCAACTTCACGACAGAAAGCCTACTGTAATTCACCTTAATCAACCTTAATCCCCCTTAAGCCATCCTAGTTACCTTAATCCTCCTTGATTCACCTTATCTGCCTGAATATTTCTTAATCCACCCTGATCCACCTTAACGCTCCTTAATACACCTTTATCCACCTGAATTGACGTTAATCCACCCAGATGCAGCTTAGTCATCTTTAAAACGCCTTTATCTACCTAAATCCAATCACTAATCAATCATTATTAACTTTGCTAATCATTTATCATATCTTAAACAGGGCTGGACATGCTTTGGCTTGCTTCTGGCCTTCCTTGGGCAACGTTATATTTTCTGTACCTCACAACGCGACCTTGAAACATGGAGATCTAAAACTTTCGCCTTAATAATACTAACCAAGCGTTTTTGGCCACTGCTCCCATCAGTATGCGGCCATCGGTAGAATCTCTGATGTTGCGCTGATAAGAACGACGTCAGCTGGGGAGCCAAAATGGCGTGTCACTGTCGTAAGCATCAAATGCACGTGCACAAAATGACCACCTCTTGAATGCACGAAGTCATTACGCATGTGGTACGTGTATTAGTAAGAAACTGGTGATCGTGTGTCTCAAGAAAACCCCTCCAGTCCGCCGCACTTGGCATCACAGGAAAGCGAACCCATGTGACAGCATGCGTATGTGGAGCCTCGAGAGTCATATAGAGATGGCCGAAGGCATGATAAAACATTTATGATTTCAGAGCAGACGACAGATGCTTCGCTAACTGTCGGGCAAGTGCCAGCCAGCGGACATTGGGAAATTTGGAGCCTTAGTGTATTCTGGTAGACCGCGATGGGGTGGGAGTTGGCGCAGGGGGACGCGCTGACAACTTGAAGACGCTGTTCATCACACGCGGGCTTTACCACTAGCGTGCACACTCGGCACTGGTAGGCCCCGCGGACAGTGAAACATTCATTCTGACGCGCCTCTCGAAGCCATTACAGCGCATACGGACGTAGCACGGTTCGTTTATCTTTTTCTTGCCCCCCCCCCCTCCCTACCCCCGACCCCCACTCGTTCCCGTGATAATGTGGGCCGATGAATTCCTTATATATGGTAGCCCCGGCGTGGGCATACGCGCGTGCAAATTATTCTGGGCCCACTTGTCCGCACGTGTCGCCGTGAGCCAGTTCGCGGCGCGCATTGCGCGCGTGGGGAAGGGGGGTGGGGAGGAGGGGGGAAGGGCAGACAGTGGCGACGCACACCTTAACGTGGCGCTTTCCGTACATCCGAAGGACAAAGCAGCGTCACGGATGAAGGCGACACTGCTTCGCATTCGTAATTTATTATTGAGAATCGCGACAATGGAGAACGTCAGAAGGCTTTCGACCTGGCGCGACGGCGACGACTTCTATTATTTAGGACGGCTTCAAGGTGTCCGTTGCTAAGATTATTTCATTTCTTTCCCGAGCGCGCATTGGTTAGAGAGAATGGCCGGACACTTCTTAGTAACGTGGAAGGATAGGGCTAGTTGGTGCTACTTGATTCAAGACATGGCAGCGCGACCTCAGGACCAATACGTAGACCAAAGAACAGCACTTGTCTCTTATCTGGTCTTCGGTTTATGTCACCGTCCAAAAAGTCGTACTGTTACATTTTGAATCGGACTCTACTGTCACAGGTTTATTGTGTTGCTTATTTTTTGCTGTCGCCCCTTATAACCGGATTATCACGATAGTATCACGCTACAGCTCGCTGAAAGACGCTCTCACAGCATCAAAAATTTCTTGAATCATATTGTGCGCGTGGCGCGAATACTGCTGCAGCATTCTGGAATGGGCGCCAGCACCATAACCATTACTGTGGTTTGTACGTAGACATTAACATTAACATTGCATTAACGGCCGTTGGACTCGACCCGGTAGATCAGAACCGACCCCCAACAGCTGTGCTTGCCGCTATAGTTGTAATTTGAGTGCCACGTCTCTTTCTGGACGCATGGCTGTCCCTCCCCCGCCCGCCCGCCCTCCTTCCCCTCCCCTCCCCTAAAAGAAAAGAAATTTATAATACACAGTTTTGCCGCCGTCCCTATGACGTGACAATATGAGAGTAATATATTTCTCTTACTTTCGTTGACTTCTTGCAGTATACCTTTATTGGGACCAGCAGTATGTATAACCTGCTGAGAACACCTTGTACGCTATTTAACAAACTTCAATCCGTTTTCCAAAGCTAACTTAGAAAGAAAATGGTTTAGGCATATTCTTTCTGTCATCCTCCAACAAAGAGGAGGGAGAAAGAGAAGAGAGAGGAAAAGCAAGAAGGTCAACTACACGCGCATCCGGTTTGCTACTCTGCACAGGGGAAAGGGAATATAGGGGCGAAAAGATGGCGGAGGAGAGAAAGAGCATCGTTGCGCGCGCATGTGAAGATTTGCAGAAAGTCTGTAGTAAATCGTGTAGCAGAGACTTGCCCGCTTGAAATTTTGGAGGAATGCTCGCGTCGCTTTCTGCGGGATATCACGCTAATTTGATGTAGACCGTTATCCATACTTAAAAACGACAAAGAAGTGCCCGATAAGTGCGTTTCGAATACCGCGACATAACAGGGAAAATTCACGATGCATCGCGAACGTGGAAACCCACCGCAAGATGTTGCACCTTCGTCTGTGTGTTTACAGGAAGAAAAAAAAAAAACCACTTCCGCCACAACAAGCATGAGGAGACGGCTGCTTTGTTCACGCGCGTGGAAATGCTGATTTTAGCGTCCAGCTGCGGCACTTAAGAAAGGACGGGGTTCTCTCGTTTCCTATAACTTATCCAACGACGATAAGAGCCGCCTTAAAAGCAATCAGGTCCTGGGCTGTCTCTTGGTCTGAGGAGAATTATAAATAAATACACGCAGTTGCGACAAAACATTGCCCAACTCTGCACATACAATAAAAGTGTTCATATTTGCTGTCTCCCCGTGACTGCTCATCGCTGCGCATGTGACCAAAATATGAATCAACTCAACGATAATCATGTAGAGAACGTATTTTTATTGCATTTTCTTGTCCTAGTTACTTTCTTTTTTTTTTTTGGCGCAGGGTGGTTATTTTCTCAATCTTCCTTTGTTTTATTCTTCTGTTTGCTCCTTTTTTAGTTGCGCTGAAGCTAGCTTGCGTTCCCCACACATTCTGCCAACAGCTAATGGGATTCTTTTTCTTGATTTTCTGTATTCAACAGAGCGAGGCGGCTTTATGTGTGACAGCGATGTGCCAAGGGCAGAATGAAAATGAGCCTCGAACGCCGAGCTCGACGCACTGCGACGGCTATAGCGTCAATACTTACTCGAAGTTTTAATCGGCGATTGCGCTATGCGTGTGCGCGCTCAACGTATATTTGCATAATACTCCAAAAGGGCGTTCCGGGGCATCTTGAAGACATACTCTGGTTCTCATAAGGAGACGACAGAGAGCGAAATATATATATATATACGAAGAGACATCTGTGTCACGGATACGCGAGCATTGGCTGGCCGAAGTGGTCGAAGGTAAAAAAAAAATCCAGCACTATTGAGCGTATAGCACGCGAGAGGTACAAGGCGTCTCCGATCACTCACTCATTCTACACGCCGCCAAGAGCACGAGTACGGTCCTACACCAGCTGGCAACTGTGGGTCGCAAATGTTGCAGTACACTCTTCCACATATACTGAAGGAACACAAGTTAGTTGAGGGAGAATTACGCGCCTTGCTAAAGAGTACATTCCTCGAACTCTTGCTGCAGTAGATTACCGCATTGTCAGCTTCTCTTGTTAGATGGTGTTTTTGTTTTCCTAGTTTCTGCTCTGGGTCTACAGTGTTGCGTTGTACTCTGCGGTATGGTGATATTGCTGTAGCTTTCATTTTAACGCCATAGCGTTGAGGAGCACGTGTCGCAGAAAACCCGGCGTCGGCATGCGGCGTCGGATGTCGTTTCGGCAAAAAAGATTCTCGCACCATGGATACATATGCCCTCCATGTGTCGCAAGGAACTGACTCAAATAATTGAATTTGTCAAGATAAACTGCGTGGAATAATCGTAAACTACGACTTACACACAACCTACAGACAAGATAGCTCTCGGATTGTAATTTGAATATACCAAAAAACATAATTATGGGGCGCGAAAACTGAAACAGAACCCCTTTTCCGGCGTTTCTCCAACGCACAGACCGGCGACGGCAACCGCCATTCGCGCACGCCGGCACGCAAATATCTCGGAGTCCACGGAGCGGTGCGCCCGCTTCCTTGAAGCACTTCCGGTTGGCGCTTGCCTCCGCGGCATCGCGGCGGAGGCGAGCTCTCCTTCGAGCCCGCCTTCGTGCATAGCGTTCGCCGAGAGTGTTCCCTGGTAGACATTACGGTTTACATAGGCTGCAGTTACCGGGAAGCGTGAGAAGCAGTCAGGGATCTTTGAATGATATGGCGTTCCACTGTTAAAGGCGATGCTTCGGCGCTCTCGAAAATTTTTTTTGCTTGCTAGTTTGCGTGTGTTTTGCACAGGAGACAAACTTTGTGTGTCTCTGTGTAGTTTTTGACAAAAGTATAAGGGTTACTTGGTACCTGCGCCAAATGTGTCATTGCGCTGTGCGGCCCGATTGTCATGCAACTTCTGACGCTCCAGAAATATTGACTATGCGTACGAAAGATCTTTCTATTCTCGAGAGAATTGGAAATATTGGTACGCTATTCGAACTCCCTTTATCAGTCGGTAGTCTGCCCTAGAGGCCACAGAAAACCTAGCCCATATATGCTTCCAACAATGAATGCGCATCCTGTAGGAAAATAAACTCAACTAAAACTTCAGGTGCCCTCGTGCACAATCACTGACAAGAGGGCTTGGTTAACAAGACGCCACACTCTTTTTTCTAGTGTCGGGACGGAGTGCCTTTCAGGCTTGCATGTTTAAAGACAATTTCTTCTTGGGTGGGGTGGGCGATTCAAGGTTTCTTCATTTCATTATGTCCGCGGTATGCTGCGGAACGAAATAGTTAAACCTCTAGTTAGCGAAGCCCATGGTGGCATCCGAGACTTCTTTCGTTAAACCTCCAAATTCCTGAAATCCAAAACACTGTGAACATTCACGTGATTGAGTAAGGTTCTAATAATGCGAAAGCATTATATGCCCCATCACCCGAAAATCTGGCGTCATAGTCGCCGGCGTCACCGAGCGGAGGTGCAAAAAATGGCCGACGGCGCAAAGATTAGAAATACATAAAAATGCACGGACTGAGGTCAAATTTCTCAGGGAGACTCCTGTAATCAATGTAAATTGATGGCTTTGAAAAGAAACTTGGTACGTTTCTGTCTTGGTGCGAGACAAGAATGCTTCGCCGACGCCACGGTGGATCCACGTTTCTGGCTGACTAAAGGTGTGGCCTAGTATATGCGTCATTGGGCACGTGACGGCGCAGTCAACAGGGAGCTGGTGGAGCCACGTCATGAGTGCTTAAAATGAGCGCGTTCATGACGTTCCCAGGCCTAGGAACGGTTTAATACTTTCACATTGCCACACGCAAGCAGTCTTAATGCATATGCCGAATTTTTATTGTTACCATTGTTTTTTTCTTTTATGAATGAAATTTGGACAGAAATGCCTGCGAAGATCTTTTCATATTCAAGAGCCACGAAGAGATATAATCTTTGCCTGCTTACGCGCTTATCGCGCTTATCTTAGACGGCGAGTCCATCGAGCGCGCCTTTTGTTCGTCCATGGGATCGGCAAACATTCGTTACAGGGCAGTGGCGTCTAGGTATCGGTGAAATAAAACCCGCCTTGCCCATATTTTACTTATATTACCCCACTCCCTTCGTATGGAGGCAATACAAACTTATTTATTACTTAGTTTACAATATTGCCAGCTGCTTTTTACCAGCGAAAGAGGTGGTAGCACATACAAAAGAAAAAGGCCACTCTCACAAAGGAAAATATTGTGCAACTGCAATTCAAACACAGCAAGAATACACAAACAAGCAAAGGTACTTGTAGGCAACTGCGCAGAACAACAGCACCAATTACTAAGAATGCGAGTTCAATACAAGCAAGAAAGCATTAAAGGGCGAAGAAAAAAGGTAAATGGGCGTGAGACGTTCAGCTGAAATTGTTGTTTTGAGCTTCTCAACGTTCTAGCCTCCATAATTATGTGTTAGAAAAGTATATGCACTTTGTTAAAAAAAGTAAAAAATACCGCAAAATATTCGTTCCGTGAATCGAGGTTTGACTTCACACTGCTTGGCAGCTCAAAAAGTACAGGCTTCCCCATTATTATCATCACCATCAGCCTATATTTATGTCCACTGCCGGACGAAGGTATCCCCCTGCGATCGCCAGTGACCCCTGTCTCGCGTTAACTCATTCAGATTTCTACCTGCAAATTTCCTAATTTCATCACCACACCTAGTTTTCTGCCGTCGTCGACTGCGCTTCCCTTCTCTTGACACCTTTTTTCTAACCCTAATGGTCCAACGGTTATCTAACCAGCGCATTACATGACCTGCCCAGCTCCATTTTTTCCTCTTAATGCCAATTAGTATATCGGCTATCCCCGTTTGCTCTCTGATTCCACACCACTCTCTTCCTGTCTCTTAACGTTACGCCTAACATTTTTCGTTCCATCGCTCTTTCTGCGGCCCTTAACTTGTTCTCGAGCTTCTTTGTTAACCTCCAAGTTTATGCCACATATATTAGCGCCGGTAGGATGCAGTGATTGTACACATTTATTTTCAACGACAGTGGCAAGCTCCCAATCAGGATTTGGCAATACCTGCGGTATGCACTCTAACCCATTTTTATTTTTATTTAAATTTCCTTCCCATGATCAGGGTCCCCTGTGAGTGATTGACCTAGGTAAACGTACTTTTGTACAGACTGAATTCTTGTTCTCTTGCTAGGCTGTTGAACGCTACCTTTGTCTCCTGCATATTAATCTTCAGCCCCACTTTTACACTTTCTCGGTTATGGTCCTCAATAATTTGTTGTAATCTGTCCCCAGTGTTGCTGAACAGGACAATGTCACGGTCCCCATTATGCTTGTCTGCAGTTGGCAGCGCCTACGAAATACATCACGCGTTTAGTAGTTGAAGCAAGCGCACACGAATTTGTCGCGGGGCTCTACTTAATGGACCTGTGAGACCCAAGCGACTAGCGAAAGTCGCGCACGCATACAGGAAGTTGTCGGTTGCAGTCTGGCGCGCGTCTCTTTAGCAATATGTCACCGAAAGGGCCCAGCGCGCTTAGCAGAGGGGCCCTATGCTCCACTTTCTCGCATTACCATGTCCCACCATTCTCTGAAGCTCCGCCGAAAAAAAAAAATTGCAGCCACCACGCAAGAGGTGCTCAAGCCATACAACTTCCAGTCTAAGCAGCAAGGCTACACCATCATGTGAAAAAAAAAAGATATAGCTCCGGGGTCATGGCCCTGTTCTTCTGTCGACGAACACGTGTATACGTGGACACGTGTCCACATCTCCGTAACACGTGTCCACATAATGTAATGTGTCATGTTACACGTTACGTAACATGTAATGCATCCGCAGCTCGTAACACGTGGACACTTTTGGCACCGCGTTCAGTATGAGCCGGAAGTGGTGAGCTGTGGCCGTATGACGCTCTCCGGGACGTGCTGGTAGAGCTAACTTGCGACGCGCTCGAAGTAAATGTGGATAGGTTTCCGCAGTGCCATCAGTGTACACAGGTGCTATCTATGGCCTGGTTTCTCCTTAGGGTACCATGTTACAGGGTTCGCGAATATCCGCAAGCGTTGGTACTCTAGCCGCGCCAAGGAGCAGCAGGGCGACAGGGCGAAGCGCGCCGCGTCTTATAAGCGCGGGAAGTGGCGTTCCTTCTATGGCCAGCGCGTTGTAACCTCGCTAAATACGCACACCCCATCCCTGTAAAACAGACACAGGAATGCACAGGTGATGATGTGCATCGCTGGAACGCTAGAAACCTCTTCACTACTTAATTGGGCGCGTCGTATATATTAGCATCGCTGATCGACTCGCACAGCACACCGCAAGCGCCCGCGCCACGGAATTCTTACTGAACGTGAGAATACTTCCACAGTTCTGTCTTTGTTCTTTTCGTTGATCCCCGTAGTTTCCTTCTCCAAGTATAGGGGAGGAGAAACAGACGCACATCCGGTTAACCTTTATGCATTTCTTTGTTCATTTCGTTCTCTCGACGTAAATTGTGCTTGCGTTCGTCGAGGTGTTGCTGAAAGACGCACGACAGCTACTTTCATCGTGGCCGCTATCACGGTCACTTACTGACATGGGTGTACGTACCAAACATTCTGAGCCGGATAGCAGGAGCATAGCAGCGTACGTGCGCAAACGTATTTGTGCCACTCAACGTCGTTGGGATGACGCCTCATCGTCAGCGCCAACGTCATCATCGCCACATGTATATGAGAGAACAAAAGCCGTTGCCATAAATCTTCTCTTACATGAATCGGCCCGATCCGATTCGTCAACTTCTTTCTCGTCACACCACATAATTGTTCGCATTCCTCGGCGGTGTATCCCTGACAAAGATATCCCTGTAGACTACGCCGATGACGGTTATCTGCGTTCTGCACTGCACGACTTCCCAAATCTCTCTTCTCTTAAGCTCAATTAGCATACCAGCTACAGGCCGCTATTCCACACCGCAGTCTACATGTCTCATAACGTTACACCAGAGCACACTTTTCCGTTCCATCCCTCGTTACACAGCCCTTTCTTCGTTTTAAAATTTCCTTGTTATCCCTGTGGTTTTTTCCTCATACAAAAATGCTGGAAGAATAAACCGATTCTACATGATTCTTTTCGAGGATTGCGGCAAGGGGCCGTCCGTGAATTCAGTATGTCTACGATATATGCTCCAACCCATTTCCAACAACAGTTTCCACCCGTTAAAGCTACACTGAAAAGAAACGTCAAACCATTTTAGACTGACAAAATGATATTTTAGAAAATTTTATTTCCGTTATTTTCCCGTTGCTTGATTCATTAGTACAAGAGGAAATAAAGGCGAAAATCTTTTTTGTGTGTTTCTAATTTCGTACTGCAACCCAAGAACTGTTACTGCGGCGCGACGTCGGACATCTCAAGGTATATTTTCGTATTCGGGCCACGTTGACTCGGCGAAAGTTTCCGAAACTGGCCATGTTCAATATTTGGCTCCTTAAAACACAATGTAGCCCAATTTTACCGGTAAACAAGGGCTTAGGTCAGACGCCGTCGTATGCCGTCAAAAATGCGGGACGTCAGGCCGAGCTGGTACGGGAACTTCAAGTAAAAAAAAAAGAATCGCCGTTTAACACAGCCACGGTTTTACGTTTGACCTGTAATACTCGTGGTGGAGCGAGTACGCGCAGTAACTGCCAGTGTAATGCACAGCGACGAGAAAACTGGTCAAAAGTGGCATCAAAATGCTACTTGCGCAACAATGTCCGAACGCGAGAGACTACAGCAGACCGTGCTGGTGGACGGCGAAGGTTGCACCGAAATTGAGTCATAAGTCACGTATACAAGTACCCCATTACTACAGCATAATTGCAATAACGATCGTGATCAGACGAAACATCACCTCTATTTATTATTGCGCAGCAATGTCCGAACGCGAGAAACTACAGCAGACCGTGCTGGTGGACGGCGAAGGTTGCGTCCAAATTGAGTCATAAGTCACGTATACAAGTACCCCATTACTACAGCCAAATTGAAATAACGATCGTGATCAGACGAACCATCACCTCTATTTATTATCGCGCAACACGGTATATATTCTTGTGCTACAAGGGCCACTTGCATTCAGTGGGGGGTTCGCATGTTCGTGCCTTCATTCGGCAGGCTGAGCACGTGGCCGCAAGCGCCGCTGCTAAGAAATCATCTGTCGCCTCCTCCTCCTACGTGTTGCGCGAGTGCTGTATGTGGGCTCGCTCCTTCGGTGCATAGAACTAAACGAAAATGCCCGGTACTCCGGTCTTTCATGACGCAGCAAGCACACGCGTACCATAAATTGAAGCAGTATCTATTATAGAAGAGTTGACTGTTCGGCGAGTTGGTCGTCCATATTTGAAGTAGTAACTTAGCGCGAATGAGCACTTGTCCTTGTGCGTCTTTCTGGTTTCTGTGGTGTTATTCGCGCTAAGTTTCTACTTTAAATACATTATCTATTAGCCTTCCCAAAAATGTGTGTCACCAATGTGAATTTTTTTTTACCCCTTGACTCAATGTCGATCTAAAGTAATCTGAAGTAAACCCCTTTCTTTTATACCGTGAATCCCTCTTATCAAAATCAGTTTCACCGCTAACACATGGTTGTGTCGCGGTCTCCTTTGTAGGTTTTTTTTTCTCAGACAAACACATGACGCTTATTCTTTGGCCTTAAAGTGACAAAGCACTAACAAAAAGACAGACAGACAACGAACTTTATTTAATCCTGAGGAGCTACCAGGACCTCCTAACGGGTGGCCATTGTAGCCGCTGGCCGCGCCCACGTAAAGGACAGAACGCCGTGACGCTCCGCTCTTTCCTGGGCCCTCTGGATAGCCTGGGCTTGCTTTCCGAGTACCGTGCTTCTGATGGCCTCCTCCCATTCGGCTTCGCTGGAGAGGAAGTCGTTAGGCAACGCGGGACATCGCCAGAGCATGTGAGCCAATGAGCAAAAGGTTTCAGTGCAGTCGGGACAACTAGGGTCCACATCCGAGTACATCCTACTGAGGAATCCCCGCGACGGGAAAGATCCCGTCTGCAACATTCTAAGTGTAGCTGACTGACCTCTACTGAGCTTCGGGTGAGGCAGAGGATAAATTCTCCGACCAAGTTGGTAATGTTTAGTGATTTCATTAAATGTGAGGAGTGGATCGTTCTGCTGAGGCCCTTCCTGCCCCTCCGGAGCCTCCAGACCGTCGCGGCGAGTGAGTTCTCGCGCACGGTCGTGGGCAGGCTCGTTGAGGTTTCGGAATCCCTCGAGAACGTTCGTCCCCACGTGTGCGGGGAACCACGTGATATAATGAAAACCGGGGTAAGCCCTTTTTTCTAAAATAGAGGCCGCTTCTCGTGCGAGGTTACCCGACTCGAAAGCTCTGATTGCGTCTCTCGAGTCGGTGTAAATGTAGGAACGCTCTGTATCACACAAGGCCAGCGCAACCGCAATTTGCTCTGCTATACTCGCTGTGGTCGCTCTGACCGAGGCCGAGGACCGAAGCACCCCCCGCCCGTCTACAACCGACAGCGCGAACACTCTCCTGTTCCCGTACTGCGCCGCATCGACAAAGAGCGCGGAGTCTCGGTCATCTCTAACTTTCTTCAATATGGCTCGCGCACGGGCTTTACGTCTACCCTCGTTATGCTGAGGAAGTACGTTCCGCGGGAAGGGCCTCACCAGGTAGGTTGCCCTCGTTTCTCGTGTCAATGTTATACGCCGGTCCTCCATTATCCTAGGAGCCATGCCAACCTCGTCGAGAATTCGCCTGCCAGCTTGGGTCGACGATAGCCTAACCACCTGGGCAGTGACCTGTGCCTCTATGATCTCGTCTATGCTATTGTGCATACCGAGTTGATCTAGCCTGTCGGAGCTCGTGGCAATAGGCAAGCCTAGCACTTTCTTAATGCTCTAGCGCATGAGTGTATTTAATTTGGTCTTTTCCGTTTTTGTCCACACTAGAGCCGACGCCACATACTTAATATGGCTCATGAGGAACGCGTTGTACATCCGAAGGAGATTGTCTTCACCTAACCCCTTCTTTCGGTTGGACACCCTAGCAATTAGCCGCAACATATTTTCTGTTTTGGCTGTAACGTGGGTAATTGTTCTGGCATTACAGCCCCTCGCGTCTATGAGCAGGCCTAGGATCTTAACTGAGTCGACTCTGCGAATTTTCTGCCGATTATTCGCGTATAATGCCACGGGTAGCTGGTTGAGGGGTGTCAGACCCCGAACCCCTTGCCTTGCGGGTCTGTAAAGCAACAGCTCCGATTTACTCGTAGACAGCTTGAGACCCGTGTCCGCGAGGTAAGCCTCCGTCTCGTCCAAGGCCGCTTGTAGAGCTTGCTCCATTTCAGCTAGGGAGCCCCTTGGGCACCAGATCGTGATGTCATCTGCATAAAGTGCGTGATGTATGCCCTGGAGGCCGCCCAGCCTATCTGATAGACCCTTCATGACTATATTGAAGAGCAGTGGCGAGATGACTGATCCCTGAGGGGTACCCCGAGCTCCCAATTCGTACACGCTCGGTCGAATCTGCCCCACCTGAATAGTAGCAGTTCTATTCATGAGAAAGGACCTGACGAAGGCCTGGAATTTGACTCCCAGGCCTATCCCAGCCGTGGCTTGCAGAATGTATCTATGAAACACTGTGTCGAACGCCTTAGTGAGATCCAGGGCGAGAATACCTCTCACGTCCCGGGTGCCGCTATCAAAGATTTGCTTCCTTAGCATTAGCATAACCTCCTGCGTCGATAGGCCGGGCCGAAAACCAACCATATTATGTGGGAAGAGGTTTTTGCGCTCTATGTACCCGGAAACCCTGTTCAAGATCGCGTGCTCCGCTACCTTGCCTATGCACGAGGTTAGTGATATTGGCCTCATGTTGTCCAAATGAAGAGGTTTTCCTGCTTTAGGGATGAGTGTCACTATAGCCGACCTCCATCCGTCAGGCACCTGTCCTGTCTCCCATACCCTGTTGACCTCCTTAGTAAGTAGTTCCACTGCTTTATCGTCCAGGTTTCGTAATAGCCTGTTAGAAACTTTATCCGGACCCGGAGCCGATCTGCTGTTTAAATTGTAGATCACCGCCCTGATCTCTGATTCTGTGAAAGGCGCGTCCAGTTCCTCTACCGTCGCGCACTCGATCTGCGGATAATCCTCTTCCTGCGTCGGCCCTATAGGAAGGTATCTATCCGCGATCGCATTCAAAAGTGACTCTTCAGTACCTCCCTCCTGTTTGTGCCGGTGTATGACTTTACTAAGTGTTTGCCTTTGATTATGCTTTGTCTGCGCGTCACCCAGGAGGTGCTTGAGGAGGTTCCACTTCCCTCCTGAGCGCATGGACCCGTCTACTGCCGCGCAGACCTCGTCCTATTGTAGCCTATTGAGCTCCGCACAATATCTCTCAATCTCTCTATTAAGCTCCGCAACCTTTTTCCTCAGCCTACGATTTAACCTTTGTGTTTTCCACCTCATCAGAATTGACGATTTCGCCTCCAACAGATGCGCTAGGTGCGGATCCATTCTTGGGACCTCCGCTTCTGTTTGTACTACCTTAGTAGCCCTCTCGACGTCCTCTATTAGCGATTCGATAGCCTCGTCAAACGAGGAAAATGTGCTCGTTCGCTCCTTCCTAAGTTTCCTGAACTCCTCCCAGTCCGTGACTCGAAATACCCTGGCCGGTCGGGCGTCCACCGTCAATGTTACCGCTACTATGAAGTCGTCACTGCCCAGGTTCTCCTGCTTATTGGCCCACGTTACATTACCTACGTTCCTTACACAGGCCAAATCAGGCATTGTGTCTCGCGCAACTGACGTGCCCAGCCTAGTGGGGAACCCTGGGTCCGTGATTACCGAAAACGCAAGATCATCCAGGATCCTCGCCTGGTTCTCTCCTTTTACAGTCCGTCTGACTTAGCCCCATGCATTATGAGGGGCGTTAAAGTCCCCAGCAACTATCAGAGGAGAGTGTTTGGCTATCGAAGTCGCCTTCCTAAGCAGGGAGTTAAACGTCTGTCTCTGGTCCGACGGCGGGCTATAGACATTAAGCACAAAGACGCTCTGCTTGAGACGCCCGTGCGGTATAACCTCCACGAAAAGGGCCTCCATCTTACCCCGTCCAGACTGGATTGGATGTTCAATAAAGGCTAGATTTTTTTTTATCATCGTAGCTAGTCCTCTGCCTCGCTCGTTCCTGACCGACACAGTGTTGAAGCCAGAAAGGGTAGGGTCGTCACATAGTGTTTCCTGTAATAACAAAATCGGCGGTTTTTCCACCTCATTCGCCAAAAATTGCCGTAGCGGAGCCTTGCGCCTTTGAAAACTAGCGCAGTTCCACTGCCATATTACCAGCTCTTTGTGAGCGCCCGCCATGATGCTACAACAACATACCTTGCTCCACAGCCGGAGCAACCTCGGAGTGATTCACTGCCTTGCTTTGCGCTCGGACCTTGGCTTTGGCCTTAATCGCCGCCTTTTTTTCTAGTACCGTCACTCTTTGGACCAAAAGCTTTACGCTTTCCTGATTTTCTCTACTTATCCTAAGTAGTTCCTCCAACATCTTTCTTTGCTGGACCTCTCCCTCAGACGTTTCCGAGTCGCTCTCGTCGTTAGGAAGCGGTGCCTTACGCTTTGCTTTAGTGAGCCCTACGCGGGGTATATGTTCGACTACCTGTGGCGTCTGGTCGCACGCCTCTATTTCAAAGGACTTTGGGTTTGCCTTGGCGGCTTTGAGTCGGCGTACCTCCTCTCTAAGCTCCTTAACTTCCTTAAGTAATGCGTCCACGTGCGACCTACTACCATGCTCTGGCGAAGCCGACCGCGTTACCTCCGTGGGTCTCTGTAGCTCCTTGTTCTTCTTCCCTTTGACGCAATCTGCCCAGGTAGGCTCCTCCTGGATCCGCACGCTGGACACCGAGCGCCCTCTTGATCTGGAGCGCTGCCTGATTGCACCGCGCTTCTGCGCAGCTGGCGTGCGAGAGCGGCTTCTTTCGGTGCTGCGCTCCTGCACAGCTGGCGTACGCGAGCGGCTCCTGCCGCCCGCCGTGATGACGTCGGTTCCCAGCTTCAGCTGCTCGGCGCGTCGACGCCGCTGCCGCCGTCTTCTTCTGATAATATATGGAACTTGAAATTTGTCCCTACACTCCTTGGCCGCTGTGGGGTGCGGGCCACCGCACAAAGTGCATTGCGGATCGCACTGGTGATCTTCCGCCGGCGATCGTTTGCCGCAGGTGCGACACCACTTGCTTCCAGGGTTGGGACACACGTCAGCCCGGTGTCCCAGTCCTCCGCAACCGTAGCAGACTTCCGTGTGGCGTCGGTACAGCGTGCAGCGAAACATGCTCGCGCCGCATGCCACGTAGTTGGGCACCCTCATTCCCTCGAAAAGTACCACCACCGCTGTAGTGTTCTTGATCCGCCTGGCCTCCAAAGCGCCCGGATTCCGATAATTTACAATTCTCGCTCTGAGTTGAGCCTCGCTGACTTCCACGTCGACTCCTCTTATGACTCCTCTACTCGTATTCTCGGGTGGGGCCAGGTACGCCGCCACCCCAAACGTGCCTTCACCGAGCCTGATTTGCTGCACTCGGGCGTACGCGTCCGCGTTTTTCTCGTGAGGAGTACACACGACAAAAATGTTCTGAACTCCATTGGGACACATCGTGTCCTCTTCGATTGCGGCCGGAGCCAAGGATGCCGCCATGGCCAAGGCTTGCTCAAAGCGTATTTTACTGACCTTGTTGACATTCAGGCCGTCGCGTGGTCTGACAATAATGCGAAAAGTGTCCCTCGGCAGTCGAGGCAGCCTGGAAGCAGCCGTGACGCGTCGTATCGCGTCGCGTGATGCGGCGGTGCGGCCGCCGTCCCTCCGTCTGCCACTTGTATTTCCACCGTCTTGACCCGAAGAATATTCTTCCCTGCGCCTGCCGGGCCGGCGGCCGTACGCCACCTTCCATCCCGCGTCGCATGCCTCTTCTTGCGTAATCTCTTCTCCTTCCACAACGTCCATCCTGGATTCAAAGTCCCACATGCGCGGGAGTAGGCCTAAGCCTACCCTCGCCGTGTTTCAAACACTCGCAGAACGGCAAAATGTCCTCCCACCGACGAAAATCCGGTATCGGCAGAGTCCTCTTGACGTGCCACGTCGATTAAGGCATAACTCGCCCGGTTGCGCAGGGAGACCCACTCGAAAACATTGATGAAAGCTGGAGCCGATGTCAAAGCGTCCGCACTAGTCGAATTCTTCTTTCTCAGAATTGTCTACTAATGCGTCAGCATTGTTTGGCTCGGCTGTGACTTCGTTCTTGCTTAGTTTTGCTTCCTAGCTTATACGCGTCTACCCATGACCTTTCCGGTCGCAAAGAATGCTTAGGCTTCAGCAGACAATTGTGAGATTTTCTCGCCGCATTCGGCCCATTCAATGCAATCGTACCGATTGCGCCGGGACGCCGGAAACGAGCGCGCCTCGACGGAGCAACGTGGCCGAACGGAAACACCAGCTGCCACAGCAGCGCGTGAGGTGTTGTGTGAGGGGAGAGCGCATCGCCGCGACGCCAACGAGGCGGCTCACACGAATTCTCGAGGTTTCGTCAGCCGAGCAAGTGAGCCGGTCGTTCCAGGGAGGTCCACGAGAGATGGACTGGTATCCTTTGACTACATTACAAACCATTATAAACTGGAGCGGAGGTTTTTATTCCTTCCCCAGACAAGAAGTTAACTAAGACGCATGAATGCATATGGATCAAGAAGGCTGCAGACTAGACCTTTTACGAATCCATACGTGTTGAGCAAAATATACCAGGAGGAGAATAAGCCGGAATGCAGATGGTGCCTGAAACTGGCAACCTATGACCACATCATATAGGAATGTTGCATAGTGTCACCACCGGCAGATATTATGCACGATCCTTCGCTAGAGCACTGGGAGGCCGTGTTGGCCAGCTCACACCCGGTCGTACAGACCAGCGTTGTGGAGTGGGCCACCCAGATCGCCGTCAACCATGGGTTGATGGCCACTTAACACGGAATCGTCCGCATATGCTTTTTGACGAAATAAAGTTTTCTCCAACCATCCATGTTTTCGCTGTCGCAAGCCTGTATTATGCGCGTGTTCCTAGTCCACGCAGCTTTCGTCTGCGCCTCGGTAAGGCCACATAAAGAAGCGTCTCAACCAGCTCGCTTCTCCGCGAAGTGGTCATAACTCGAAGAACACTCAGCAGCGTTCAATTGGACATTGGGCCATCCAAAAATCTCAAGTTGGCCCACCCCCAAATTAAAGTGGGTCCACCCCCAAATTTCTAGTTGGACCAACCCCACATTTCAGTTGTGCGAACCCCAAATGTCAGTTGTGCCAGCTTCCACCCCCAAATTTCAGTTGGCTCACCCCCAAATTTAGGTGGGCCCACCCCATATTTCACTTTGACCCACCCCCACGTTTGAGTTGGCCTGCCCCCAAGTTTGAGTTGACCCACCCCGAAATCTAAAGTTGACCCATGGCCCCAAGTTTAAACTTGAAATTTCATTTGGAACTTGAAATTTCAAGTTGGCCCACCTCCAAATTTCGAGCAGCGCACCCCCAAATTTAATCTTGCCAATTTAAAGTTTGCGTACTTTGAAATATTCATTTGGCCCACCCCACATTTAAAGTTGCCCCACCCCCGAATTTCAAGTTGGTGCACTAGTAAATTTCTTGTTTGCCCATCCCAAAATTTCACGTTGGCCCACATCCAAATTTCAGTTGGCACTGCCCTAAATTTAAATTCGATGCAACCCCAAATTTCAAGATGACCAACGCGGAACATTCAGTTGCCCCACCCCTAATAACGTTCCTCGTGCATTTACTAAGGAGCCCTATGTAGCTGTATGTATATTCTCTTTTTATTTTTATTTTTTGCTTTAAATTGTTCCTTGTCGCTTAACAACTACCAATAATGTACATTTACACTATCATAACGAGTAAATATCTTTGCAAATTACGCATTTTTGTGCATGTCCAAGGCATTACACTTCTCGAGCGACAGGGTTGGGGAGCACCCGTGTGCTTAGATTTAGGTGCACGTTAAAGAACCCCAGCTGGTCAAAATTTCCGGAGTCCTCCACTACGGCGTGCCTCATAATCAGAAAGTGGTTTTGGCACGTAAAACCCCAAATATTATTAGGGTTGGGGAGCTCGCCAAAGAATGCTTACGCATTGAAACAATGTACTATCGGCCAAAAAAGTAAACGGACCACGGCACCGCTGGCCGGAGCGGCTGCGGGGCCGCACCGGGGCGCTGCTATCTCGCTCCGCGCGCTGACGGCGAGAGTGCCCCGAGTGACGCCAGACTTCGCCCTCTCTCTCTTACGGATCCTTGTCACGCTTGATAAATTTCTAGTGCGCCGTTCGGTTGCTCTGCTGCTGACGGTCGCGACGAAGGGGACTGTGCATCGCCGGTAGTTTAGCACTGTCCGTGCTAAACTGTCCGTGCGTCCGTTCGTCTCTCCTTCGCGTGTGGCGACCGATAGAGGCCAGCCAGCCGCGAAGACGACGAGGACAAACGCGCCAGCAGTGGCACGAGAGCGTCTCTGTGACGACGTGACGTGTGTAATCAGGCACGCGCTAGGCACACCTTTAGTAAGCCAGAACTGCAGAGCCACCGTGGCTTTGAAGCGGAACGTTATCAGCGCACCTGGCGCCGCCAGCTGCAGCAGTTTGCTTGCCTCATCAGTTCACGTTGCGCCGCCATCCACAGCAGTTCGTATCGCCGCAGCGCTGTCCCATTTACCGCAACGGTGTTAAGACGACCGCAGCCACTGAGCAGTGCTAGGATTACCAGCAGTGTCGAGTGTGAGCACTCAACTCGACGTCGTTGCTATGAAATGCTTATGCATCATTCATATAACTCCCTGGAGAAATATTTTGGTTTTGTAGAAGGGCAAGTACTAACACAGCTGAAGTAATCACTTAAATATAGAATTTCTTCGTGTACTAGCTCCAGATTCTCAAGATCCAAACACATTGTTCAGTTTCGGCGCACCGAGAAGCATTACGAGAGCGTAAAGCCACCATATGAAGTATGAATGTCTGAGTTCTGTACGTTGGCAGCCAGAGTATAAGCCGCCAGGATGTACACACATTGTGGGCTGCTGTTACATACAGTTGCAGCTATAAAGGCTGACTTCATGTTTTTTTTTTCTTGCGAACACTTTGCTTCCTGATTAGCGAATGTGGTTGCGTCACCAGTTAGCATCACTTTCGAAAGTTCGGACGCAAAATAAGAAGAAGAATATGCGCTGCAAAACACGTTGAACGGTTTTTCATCCCTAGGAGGAAAAGAAACCGCCTAAATTTTGCCTGGTCTGCAACGCGGGCTTCTTTAGCTGTCTGTCTCTCCACACTGCTTCGTACAGACTTGCCGCATACCTTCTAATGAACAGACACCCCCTATTCCTGGTCTGCCTGTCAGATATATATGTTTCTATGTCACGTTGGCGCAATATGGTATACGCGGTATACACACCAACTTGGGTATTTTGCGACGCCTCGTGTCGCAAGCTCTTTCGTTCAATGTTTATTATACCTGCAGCGCGCACTTACCTCGCCGCACAACCTTCTCCTCCCCAACCGACACTCAGCGGTGCATTAAATTCAGCATGACAGCAGTTTCTCACACCTCCTCTTCAGCTAGCGGAAGTAGTTTTCATCTGGTGAGGTGCGAAGCACTCGCTTGGTATGCCTTGCGATCAACGATTCAACGCAGTGGACACCTCCGAGAAAGAAGGCGTGCTCTTGGACAAGATTGGTTGATACTGCGCCTCTCGCTTTCCGATAGAACGTTTTCCCCATTATGAAGAATACTGTTAGTATTCTTTATCCGTACTATTCGGTTGCCTTGTACACAAGATAATCGAGTTCCCGCTCACGGCAACGCTGAAGCCTGAGGATCACTTACTAATATCGAGAATGCCGTGAGGAACAATATGTGCAAAAAAATTTTTAAAAAAGCAGGCGCCATTTGGAAAGCCCAAGCGTTATTTTCACTTCGATAACGATTTCCTCCATCACAGTGGGTAACGCGACATGTCTGGAAAGTGTACTTTGCACAATCTTTCACGTGCTTTATTGACGATAAAGATTTGTTACTGCCACAAATGCGAGAATTTATTTTTTTGCGAGCGTTCGACGTACGCTATGTCGTGATTTCTTTACGCGTCACGCCATAATTGATTTCGTTGGCTGTCTACGAGCAGGGACTGTGGTAACAGAATATCGGGGACAATAGGGAACCTGCGATGTAACTTTTACAAGAGCCTGATGCATGTATAACCCATGTCCACTTGGCCCCGACGAAGCCCCACACCTGCGCCGCTTCAGCTGCCCGACAGCGAGCAGCAGTGCTAATTGTTTTCTGAGCGCGAATGAACCAAACACTGGAAACTTCGAGTTTTGCTATAGCAGCACGTGAGGACGAAATCAAACTTGAAGGCCACGCTGTGTTCTTTAGAGCGTCCTTAAGTTGTGTGCCAACAGATAACAGAGTGCTTCGGTTGAATCTAGTTACTAAAGATTGCTTTCTAAAAATATCGCAGCGCCTACTTCAGATAACACTTGTTCACAGTGAAGGTTTCGTATGTTCTAGCTCTGTTACAGTGCAAAACAGGGAAACTTATTATTCAATAGTTAGCTCCGCTGGAATTTATATGCAGAACATTTGTGTTAACTTGCAGTAAGCTCTATTCCTCCTTCATATATATATAAGAAAATGGGGTGCTAGTGTCTTTGGGTGGCTTGTACTAAAAGAAATAATATACCGGCCAGATTAATTGAGCGATTTTTTTCGCGATTGTGCGGCACCTGCAAATACGGGTTCCAAGAAATTACGCTGCGTTTTCAGAACATGCGTGTAGATCGCGTGCCCATCAAGAGTTTTTATCTCCCTCTCCTAAGGTATATAAACTTGAAGGCGAGCGTGGTAACTTCCATCGCTGTCATAACGTGGAGTGCTGCGTAAAGTTTGCCGCGTTTTTGGTTGTCATGCATTCCATGATCGTTTAGCGACCTTCACTATATGCATATTGGATTGGAACGTCTCCACATCTCCACGACAGTGGAGACATTCGTGTTTTTCACTTATTCATGAAATAGTGTTGCACGATGCGGACAACATAGCTGAAAAACGAAGGTGCTTAGATCGAAGCGTTTTTAAGGGACACCTTTTTATTTTTTTTATCGATATCATGCAGCCATTTGCATCGCCCTTATTGCGCTTCATAACGCTGCAGAAAGATTCATGACGGGAATTCAAATTGACGTCTCAGAGAGACACAGTCACTAATACTCTGCCTTGCAAGCGCGCAAGTTTCAGAGCTAAAGTCTGCAATACTCATAAAACGTTTGTGAATGAGAACCCCTCGTGAGGTGTACGTGCACATCTCCGACAATTTTCACTCTTCATGCCAACCGGAGCACGGCTGTACACTGAGCGTCACCTTTTTCTTTGTCTAAGGCGATTAGCCCATAGGTTGTCGGTGTAATAAAAAGCTGCCGGTGACCCTCGACAAAGTTCTGCTAGCTCTACCACCACCTCTAGCACGACCAACACCACCAACACCGACTCAATCCCAACGGTACTAAAAGAACAAGTCTGACGGACACACCTATCCACTTCACTGACTGCTCTGGGCTATTTTTGGAGCTCGATATCTCCAGAAAAACCACAAAAATGGTGTGTGACGGTGACGCTGCACATTGTCCACTGCCAGCGGTCTAGCAGGTATTTCAGGGTGTTCTCTGTGCAATGGCAAACAGAGGTATAGCAGCTGCGGCACGAAAACAAAAATATATAGGAAGCAACAGTGTAGTAAGAGATTGCAAAACAGGTGCTGTTGACAGTAAGGCGTAAACGATGTTCCTACGAGTGCCACCCAAAACCGCCACGACGCAAAGTATTCTTCGCCTTGAAAAATGAGCGAAGTACTGAGCTGCGACGTCGCCGAACAAAAGAAAATCGGTGAGCACTCGAAAGAGACCAAGTTTTTCTTTTCCTGTGAGAGGTGCCTCGAGGTGGCCCGCGCATCCGCTTGACCATTTCAAGAAATACAGAGATAAATTCAGTGGGGCGCTCGGGAACCCTGGCGGACGAAACAGACAAACATTTCTCACTTTAACGGTTCCTTGCCGAAGAAAGCCCCTGAAAAAGCTATTGCTTCTGGGTCTCTCATTGAGAAGCTGCGATCTTTTTTACGGATGTTTTAGTGACACCTTGGTACGTAAAAATTATCGCCTTCGAAAAACGACCACGTTAAAAAAAACATATATCGATCCTCCAATGAGTCGAATCTATAGAGCAGCTGCAGCGTCCAACACATTATCAGTCACCTCTGAAGGTGGATTAGTTTTCTGAACTATTGCTAGATTGTTGCTATTGCGTAGTTAAGTGCAATAATTACTGCCGTAAAATGATAGCACCTTAAAACAAAGAAAGTATCGGAAGAAAGTTACAATACCATCTGTGAGAACTACTTCCTAACGGAAGCGCGCAATAAATGCTTTCCCGCAAGTTGCCTTCCTGCATGCAAAGCAGGCAAAAAAAACAGCAGCAACAACAACAACAACAACGCGGCAATTGCTTCACGGGAAGAGAGAGAGAAGCAGTTAAGGAAAGGCAGAGAGGCTAACCAGCCTCTTCCCGGTTGGCCACCCTGCACTGGGGGTATGGAGAAAGGGGACCGAATGGTGAGAGCGATAGGACTTACGTTCCATGATTCATGATTTTGGTGAAGCAGCGCACTTGGAAAAAAAGACGTTCACGCAAACATGAATGTTGAGGACACACACAGGGGTGGTCGTATCAGCGCCTGTGTATGTCCTCATCCTTCACGTTTCTGTAAACGTCTTTCTTTCCATGTGCCAAGCGCGCTGCTTCAGCAAAATCAGAGAAAGATAGTGTTCAAAAGGAGCCAAAGATGGAACATAGCCAGTTGCGGGAACATTTTCTGAGCTGACGCGGCCTGAATATATATATATATATATATATATATATATATATATATTGAAATGCGCGATGTCACAGCGACGTACCTGCGTTGAGGAGTTGGGGCGAAATCCATGAACTGGAACATTGACCTTCATTTGCTCTTACAATAATAAATCGCTCATTTCGAAATTAACGTCAACAGACCTTTATCGCTTTATCCGTCTAAACTGCTTTAGTGTTTTGCTTTAGCACCCCTTTAACATCGAAAAGAGCATGCGTAATGTCCCGCGACAGGCACCAGGTGGCCATTAATGTCCCCCACCAGGCACCAGGCGCGCTGGCAAGCAGTGCCGCTAACGGTAGCAGTAAGAGCACAGGCATGCAATACAGACGACGTGACGAAGGCGCACACGGCGCTTCCAGCGATATTGCACCGCAGTCTCTATGGCATGTCGAATGGGAAGACGCAGTTTCGTGCGTCTGGCGTTGAGATAGGTCACCGCTTGTGAGAGGCGGGTCACTTTCGTGGCACGAGGCAGCATGTAAAGTAGGGAACGAGTGCAAATTGCGACGTAATTGCGACATAAAGGCGTGAAACTCTAGCAGTTATTTTGTGGTTACTGGTAACATTGTCGCGTAGCAAATCGCATAGACTGGTGATGTGGCAGAGAAATTAAGGACACGTTCGTCTTCCCCCCCCCCCTTTTTTTTTAAATTTTTTTTTTCTGTGCGGTACGCAATGCGCGATTGCTGCTTCGGAAATCGCACATGTGCCCGTTGGTTCTCGTTCTCTGTTTGCTTTATTTCCCTTTTGTTTTTGTTTTCTTTTTGCGATGCTTCGTCACTCCTAATGTCCCAGAACATAGCTCAGTCTTCGGTCTTGGTCTACTTCCCACAACTTGGCGCGACGAGAACCGTCGGCGCCGGCCGGTGCACGTATAAGGCTGGCGTTGACGTCGAGTGTGAATGCGCCGCTACGCTGGTGTTCACGTCGATGCCGAAGGCACGGAGCCGTGTACCAGACGCTGCCAGAGCTGGGGAGCGCGAGGAAAGAAAATGTAGCCCGAAATAAGAAGACCGAGGAACTTAGAGGACGGGGAAATGACGACTGGAAATCCGCGTGCTCGACTTCGGTGTCCGAGCTCCGGAGCCGTCACGCCGGCGGAGGCGAAGACGCACGATTTTTGTGGAACACGAAGCCATTGCGAATGAGCGTCTCCGACGTAAATTTAAGGCAACAACGTAATATGTAACTCAAGTAATCGCACCACCTACCATCCAAGTTATTAGTGCTAACATGTCTACCTCCGATATGGCCCGAATTGAATTAAGAAGTCTTCAAGGATTGGTACTTGGTCCTCCTTTATTTTGAATATACCTAAATGGCTTACCGAACACCGTATCTTCACAACTTCGTGTATCGGCAGATGACTGCGTTATGACCTTAGGCTGAGCTAAGAATCGTCGATGACTGGTGTTACATTTGGAAGATGTAACTTAACGTGAACCAATGCAAAGCTATGTGGATCTCTCGCACTAACACAGCCTGTCCAACCTATGTATAGAGTTATTTCTTACTGCATTATTGAACATTGTACAATTACCTTGGTGTCCACATAGCTAACACCCTGTCCTGGAAACAAGCCATGCAACACACAGTGTATAAAGCAAACCGTACTTTAGTGTAGTTAAAAAGACATTTTTACTTCGCTCCAGTTTTATTAAGTATACTGCTATACGCGACATACATCGGTACGCAATTTGAATACGCTTAATCTATATGGGACCCAGATCAAACCGAATTAACAGACGCACCCGAAGCAGTTAAGAACCGCTCCACGTGCTTAATCGTGTCAAATTGCAGTATAACTGCGAGTGTCATACAACTGAAGGACTCTCTTGGTGTTGCTTTAATTTGGCTTCGCCGCAAGTTATCCCGCGTTTCTCTTTTCCACAAGATATGCTTTAATAACAGCTCTTTGCTTCATATTGATTGACTCTGCGTCATTTCTTTCAGCCCGACAAGACCACCAGCGTAAGGTCAAGCTACACCGATATAACGCCGTAATATGTTCACGTCACGCATGATTTCTTAGTGACGCATTTTTCTTCTCATCAGTAATCGCTGTGCAGCAACGCCGAAACGCTTGCGTGTTTTCGCACACGAACTTCCAATTAATCGGCGCCGGCACTCGCCTCGATAGGTGCGCGTCATTCATTGCAACAGAAGAGCGACCATCTTAACGCACATTCAGCGCGTCTGAGCGAGTCTCCGTGCGCGCCTAGCAAGCTATACCCTTGTGAAAACTTCCGCGAGCAATGAAGCATGACATTTCCCATCTTTCAAAAGACGGGCTAACAGCCTCATGTTCTGCGTCACGTCTCTCGATAGGCAGCTGTTTAAAATCCCGCGAGAGTGGCATAAAAATTCGGATTGTCAAACACTGTGACGTCATAAGATTGCGCACTAGGTGCCAATTTCTCCCGACATGTTCGAAACCTCCATCCAAATAGTCTCTAGAAGTTGTTGCGAGAACGAAATGGTTTCGCCCTACAACGGCAATATCCGCGTGGCTATATGCTAAATGTAACAGAACGCTGATGCGTTCAAAGTCCCTGAAATCGATAAAAGAGCGTTTTTCTGGTCTCCCCAAGTCCATATAGTAAAAGTACTGAAAATCCAGAAGTTAAGGCGCCGGATTTGCAACATAACTCATCGGTAGTTTAGATTACTAACTTAAGCCTGCGAAGTATTGCGATAGCCACGACGCAAGCCTCGCTTAAGCGCTGGAGCTGCGCTAGAAAACGCCTTGTACTAAAGGCGCTGGGCCCATAGAATCATCTTTTTTATTATTATCACCCGAATCATCGTCTTCGCTGTGAACGTGCTAAAGCCTAACAATACAAAGCTTAGCAACGTGCCAAAATAAAGCTTGTAAATGTACTAAAATAAAGCTTACACTTAGGTTATGTTTTGTTGGTAGCACCGGCTGCGTTAGACACGCGTCACACATGATCTTTGAGTGACGTATTTTTATTCTCGTTACTGGTCTCCATAGAGCAATGCCGAAACGCTAGCGTGTCTTTTTTTTTTTTATTACGGTAGGATCTATCGCTGCACGAGACATTTTATGTCGACTTCGGCTCATTTCGCGGTGTTCTCGCTTTTACAGGTTCGTGAACGCAGTCCTTCGTAATGACCAGAGAGCGCCGGGCTTCTGCAACACTGGTAAGAAAATTATTGGGATAATTTTCTCCCTTTCTTCTATTTTTTTATTCTACTCTTCAGCGGTCCGAAGGCCTTGTAAAGCTGTGTCGAGCAGCACATTCAGCAGCACTGCCTGTATAGGTCGGCAGCACTGATTAGGCAACTACTGCGATGTCTCATTGTGATTACGCTGATGTTTGCTCGCGAATTTTGGAGAGGGGCTTTCTAGCGAGTCCCACGGTACATTGCTGACCGTGTCTGCAGGGAGCAGCAGAGCCCCCATCTGTAATACCCTTACGGATGTATCGGTGGTGGCCACTTTTCTCTGCAGAGTCACGCATTGTTACAACAAACAGCACCTGAGTATTCTCACTGCAACAAACTGACTCCTTCAAGCACAAATTTTCTTCATAAAAGCGAAGCTCTCCCTGCCTTCTTTCTTTTTCTCCCTGTGGTTTGGTGCCTGTGCTTGGTCGAATTCTTGCCAAAATATGCGGGTCAGTCCTGGATATAGTGCAATGGTAAACTGGCCGATCCAGGAGGCAGTGCACAATGCGCCGGGTCACGTAAATCACGTGGGTGGCGTGGTGTGTGGTTTCGGACTCTTGCTGCTTTGTTGCTTTGCTTTGCTGGGTTCATTGCCCGCGAAACATTTTGCAGAAGTTGAACGGATTTAGAGCACCTAGTTATCAGCTTCATGAAAACGTCACTTCGCATATGTTCTGAAATGTGTGTTAGGCATGCTTTTTTTTTTTTTTTATTGCGGTGTGATCCACTGCTGTGGAAGGAATGCCCGCAGCTGTCTCTGCAGAAGCCGCCCTACGATTATACGCACCTCGCGCTGCTGCATGTTTAGAGTCTGACTTTTCGCACTGAGTTTTTAAAGCGAAAGATTTACTACGCCATTCTGTTGCTTCTTCGCGAACCGAGTAATAGATGTCAGACTCTGGAGTTTTGCAAGACGCGTAGCGCCACCTGCCGGTGCGAAGAGGCAGCAATTGAGCAGTGCGAAGCCCGACTTCCTTGCTAAGTTGCCTATGCAGCTAGCGACTGCGAAACAATGATTTAACTAGATTTTGGTCCATATTGCGAGTGTTTTTCGCAATTAACACTGAGACAGAGAGCTATGAATTTCTACGCTAGTCGGACGCGCCGCCGAACTGCCATAAAGCGCTTGCTGGCTCCCTCTTCAGGCCGATGGCGGAAACGACGGCAACCGCGATAGCTCCGCGCACTACGAAGAAACGCCGCAATCGACGCTACTGTTGTGTTGTAAATTGTCATGAACGTGAAGGATGAATACCAACGTTCAGTTTTACCGATTTCCATCACTATCGTATGAAGGGGAAACGCGAGAGCGCTGGATACGGGTCGTTTAACTTGTTGGGTAATCGAATTATTTGCATTCCTCACAACACAGCGGCTCGCATGAGGAAGTGTGTCAATTTTGTTCTGCTGTAATTGTGTTGCGTAGCCCTGAAGGAGGACCGTGGTAATCAAGCGAAAACTCAAGAATCTTCAGCCGCCACTTCGTCGGTAGCAGAAAAAACAACGTTGCGAACCATCCTGCTTATGTGCCATCGATATTTCCAACTTTTAACAGACGTCCGCCTCCACTTGACTCAACAAGTGGAACGGAGAGATTTCGCAGGTCAGTTTAACCAAACATTTTGGTTCGTTTATGAATTCAAAATCCTGTTCTAGAGAATCGTTGTGTCGTGAGCTCATTTCTACTTTCGGTATTTTGTATGTCCTGCGGCGATACAACAAGACGTTTCACAATGGGGTGAACCTGCTCGGCTTCGGTTTTCAAATGTGAACAATAATGTTGCTGTAGGAGCACTGGATGAGTAATTGCGAAGTAACGCACGTGGGTAAAGAAAGAAAGGTCGAGTTTATTTATATTTATTTGTGCGCGCTTGTTGTTCGAAGCGTCTGCGAAAAGTTCAAATGTACTGAGCGATGCTGTAGCTCCTGCGAGAAAGAAACATGCGGCGCGTAGGCACTGTAGGGAGCTTACTTTCGTTATGATCGCCCGCTATTTGCTGCATTGGAAAACGTTTTCTGTTTGCGGCTCTGAAAAAAGGCTGTGGAAGGATTTACTCTCTGTAAATAATTGCGAGAAAAAGCGTTAAGATAAAATGCAAAAAAATATGAGATAACTAAGTCTTGTGTTCAGGATATTTTCAATGTGAACCAATTTAAAATGCTTAGATTTTTATGCTGATAGGCCTATAAACAAACCTGATGCTCTCTGCACATGCGAGCTGCAGCACGCCGAAATAAGAGCTGAGACTTCTTTTATATTTTACACGTACTTCGCCCTGCTGAGCTTCCTTCCTTTCCGAAGCGTGGATGGAAGAAAGAAGCTTCCCAGGTCCTTGATTTTTAGGAAACCATGCCTCAACACAACCGAAAGCGGAGGGTGAATTGCGGCCTATGCACTTTCGCTTGCGGACGGCTCTTTTTGCACTACTCACTTCGCGCCAAGTCTGCGATGGGGGGGGGGGGAGGGCGCTGGTGACGAGGTTTTGCCGGAGCGCCGCCTGGGCAGAGTCTGAGGTCTCATTGAACGGAAGAGAAATCACGTGACAACCATGACGTCACTCAGCCGCAGCTGCGCTGAGGCCGTGCCGCCGCCGCCACCGGAGCCGCGCGCTCGCCCCAAGGCGGAACGTTAGGCACGATCGCCTATTAACGCGACAGCGTTAATGAGCTCGTGTCGCACAAAAGCTGGTGTCGTCGGCGTCGGCGTCAGCGGCGTTGGCCGTGAGCGATAAATCCCAGAAGGCACTTCATAAATAAAAAACATGTTGCAAGATGGGCTGGTGGGAACCAGGGCCTCCGGAGTGTGAGACGGAGACGCTACCACTCAGCCACGAGTTCGTTCCTTCAAAACGGCACAAAATCGTCTCTAGTGAATGCGGTGTTGCCTTAGAAACGTGCCGTAGAAAGTTATACTGTGGTGTATATCGGTAATTATGACCATGTTACAGAAGTAGCAGTTTCACGAGTAGCGAAGTACGTTTCCGCTACATTTCTTCTGCGCTCTGCGCACAAGCAGAGCCATATTGCGGTAAACACAGAAGACCCCCTCCTCGCAATGTACGGCGCTGCCCCGACACGTGGCGCGCCACTCTCCCTATGATCGCGTCCGCCTTCATGGCGCGTCGGGGTCCGGCTATCTGTGCCGATCGCGACGTTTCGCTGGCGTAGCGCTTTTGAGTAAGCGGAGCGAACGGGGTGCGATAACGCTATCGCGTTCCACTCTTGAAGGCGAAGCTTAAGCGTCCTCCAATTTTTTGGCTCATTCACACCAGCGACTTGAGGAGGCGACTTGATCAAAAAGCGACAGAAGGCGACTGATGTTTACACCTACAGGCTGGAGCACTTTACTTTTATATTTCTCTTTTAGCTCCCAAATAATATATGATGTTTACACCGGCAAGCCCGGCTGAGCGCGACCCGCAAGTCGCAATCGCGAAGGTTATCGTTCTCAGCGAGAACTCTCGGAATGTACGTGGAATTTGCCGCGACGCGGCAGGAAGTCGCATGTAGACACATGAAAGACCACTTCCGGTGCGCCGTTGATTGGTTTATTATCAGTTTTGCGACCACGGCGCGCGACTGAAAAATCACGCAGAGAGCGACTGGCCCAAAATGGTCGCTTTTCGAGAAAAGCGACCGTTCGCGACCATTTGCGACTCGTCGCTTTGCCACCAACTTGGTCGCGCGACCACTGTCAGTCGCCGGTGTGAATGAGCCCTATGACTACTGCAAACGTCACCCTCAGAAGTTTCTGCAGCTTTCGCTTAGCTGCGCCACTAGCTTGCACGGACTCTTCCTCACTAACAAGGACCAAGACCAGAAGTTCTACCACGGTGTATACGCAACGTTGACCGCGTGCAAGCCCACGAGATTGAACGCCTCGAGAAGCATCCCCTAGACACTGTCTTTGACCGGTGCAGAACTTTTCTCTCGGCCGAAGATAACCATAGCACCGCAGCTCTGTTGAACGTTCGCTGTATGCAGGCTCACGTTGAGGATATCTGCAAGGACCAGCTACTTATGCTGGCAGGTGTCTTGGTCCTTACCGAAACTGGATTAGACCCGGGCACGTTCCTTCCCGTGCCAGGGTTTCAACGACTCGCTGCGGCTCAACGCTCATACCAAAGCCGGAACGCTGGTGTAGCCGTATATGCTGAACAAGGACTAAAGGCTGCTATACACATGCCTGACATCCCTTGCGAAGACGGTGAATTGTGCTGTATCCGTCTAGACCGTGGCATAATCGTGCGATGTGTGTACATTGCTCCCCAGACTATTCTGAGAAGGCCTTGCGGGTTGTAGGCAGTGCCATGCCCACTACTAACTTAGCGGATGATCTACATCTAGTCATGGGAGACTTTAACAAGAGCCCTCGCAATGACCCAGACTTGACACGGTCTATGCCACAAAAGTTTAATCTGGATCGTGCCCCCTTCCAGCCACGTTCGACGACGCAGTGGAACTCGTGTATAAACCTCGTATTTCAACGAGAAACGGCCACGAGTAATCTGGCCGTAGCGCAAGTGGAAACCGCGTCCAATTACTTCACTGGCCACAAGACTGTCTTCGCGCTATCCGAAAAATGCCACCTGAATAAACCAGTTTGTCTTCGAGTCTTGCATTTCTGTGTAATCTTTACCCAACCATTTAAAAAAATTAAGCAAAACATTAACTCGTGTAAACCTAAGTAGCCAAAACGAAAGCTTTAAAGATTAAGCCTAGTAAAGTTTTGCTAAACATTAGTCATTACCAAAGCAACAACCAAGTATATCTTTCGCTTTGCCTACTTAGGCTTAGCCGAGCTAAACCTTTGCTTAATTTTTTTTTCTTGCGTGGAACGGGCCTCGAGTGCTCGGCTACCAAGTCCGAACTCTTAATCTACAAACCCACAAGGAGAGATCGTAAAACCCTGCGGGAAGAGGGACGGGAGAACTCCAAAATAGGCATTATATTGGCAGATCGTACTCCCGTACCACAAGTAGGCAAAATTAGAATCTTGCGGTTACATCTGCAGGCAAATGACCATAACGGAGAGAAGGTGCAAAGACTACGTCGTTCGGTAGATGACAAGATCCGACTGTTGCTTCGCATCACGAATAGACACGATGGTATGCGTGAAGACTGCGCGATCCGTCTCGTGCAGGCATACGCGATAAGCCGCATAACCTATGTAGTCCCCTACCCAAAGTGGATAGGGTGCGAAAAAAACAAGGTCGTATGCATTATACGAAAGGCTTTCAAGGGGGCGGTCGGCATTCCACTCAACGCGAGCACCGACAAGTTCCTAGAGCTAGGACTTCACAACTCACTTGACGAGTTAATGGAGACCCACGACGTTGCGCAATACGAACGATTATCGAAGTCAAAGACAGGTCGATGCATCCTCGAGTCATTAGGCATCACATACCACACTCAGCATAGAGAAAACATGGCAGTTCCGGCCTCGGTCCGCGACCGCCTGATCATCCCACCGCTTCTCAAGAACATGTACCCGACGCACCACGCCGAGAGACGCAACAAACGAGCAAGCGACCTTCAGAAGATGTTCGGTAACAGCAACGAGGCAGTGTACGTAGACGCTGCGCGATACGGAGGAGGGAGAATCGCACACGCGATCGCGGCTGTAGACCGCACGGCAGTGCCTCGCTAGCGCCATGATGACCACAGGACACACGGAGGCGGCCGAAGAAGTCGCGATAGCCCCAGCACTCACCGCGGTGCCGAACGCTGCGATCGTGATCAGCGACTCGCAGACGACAATCCGCGGCTTCGTGCGCGGTCGCGCCTCGCGGGAAGCGGCCCCCATACTCCAAATTTGTGACGATGGCGACGCGTCATCGCCCTCGCAACTCCAAAATTTTACGGTCTTCCTCCTCTCAACCCCGGCACACACCAATATCCCGCTCGCGGGCAAGAGGTGGCCCACGCCACGGCTCGAGGTTTCACACGCCGAGCCGCCGCAGATTATATGTGTCCGCCGCCTCCGCCCCCGAGAGCGGTGCATCGGATCTGCCGGACCGGGACACTGCGACACAACTGCAGCAACACGAATCACAGGGGGCGTGGGGCGATCGCCTGACCACGTTAAGGGACCTCACCCAACACTACATACAGACTCGAAAGACGCACATTCGCGCCACCACACGATAAATTAAACAGGAACGAGGCCGTAACTTTACGCTCGCTCCAGACACACACCTACCCTAGCCCCGCCGTCTTACATCACTGCTACCCGGGTTTATATCCAACAGATGCGTGTGAAGCTTGCAGACAGAGAGCAACGCTGCGACACATGCTCTTGGAATGTGCCGGAAACAACCACATGCGTTCGTGACGCGTCCATAACCACGGCCGAGAATAGTGCGGGAAGCCTCGAGCTCGCTTCTTCCCGACGATGCCCCGGCTGCGGGAGCCGCCGGTGTTTGGATCGTACTGCTGGTACGATCTGTTGGGAACTCGGCGCTGACGCCCGTGGTTGTACCTGGGTCGCAAGCCCCAAGGGTAGCGTTGGCCTGGCGGCCTGGGGTACAACTGGAAGCATCCGAAGGTCCCGGCAAAGCATGAGTCGACTGGTAACAACGAAACAACTTGTTTATTTTAACATCGCAAAGAGTTGGCGGTCAGGTTTGACCGAAGTAGAGAGACGGGAGAGCACTTCACTCAACAGAAGAAATCGGAGCCCTCTCCTTTTTGCGTCCGGGGGCAGCTGTTTTTATACTCTCGCAGTTGAGGGCAAGAAGGAACCCCTCAAAAGACGAGCACGTGAATGTACAATGGGCTAATGGTGACGCACACTGTCGTAGCGATGCCGTAGCACCATGACGAGCACGATCTCGTAGCACCCTGTCGAGCACGATCTCGTAGCACCCTGTTGTAGCGCTGCCGGTCGGGCACAATGACTGTAATGAGAGGATGGTCCCTGCTTTGGCATCGCCTGTTTCGGGCACAATGACTGGAATGAGAGGATGGTCCCTGCTTTGGCATCGCCTGTTTCGGGCACAATGACTGGAATGAGAGGATGGTCCCTGCTTTGGCATCGCCTGTTTCGGGCACAATGACTGGAATGCGAGGATGATCCCTATGCGGTCGCATCGCCGCAGTCGCGCTTGGAAACACCTGGCGATGAGCGTTGCGGCGACGACGATCGGGCCAAAAATGTCTGCCGCCCCGCCGCAGTCGCGCCGGCAAAACCACGTGTCGCAGGCGAATCGCAACAGACCGCCCCGCCGGGGGAAGGAGATCCCGATGGACAGGGGACTGCATCCGCTGTCCGGAGGGATGTCGCTCGATGATGCTCCTAACCGAAGTCGGGCGTCCCTCGACGTTTCTTGAGCGCAGCGCACAGAGAAGGCCTCGTTCTCTCGTTCAGGTTCGCACGGGACACTGCAAAGTGACTTCGGGAGAGTTCACATTTTTGTTCTCGTTCCCGGCAAGCGTTAGAACTACGCTGAAACTCAACCGCTCAGTCAGCAAGCACGGCACAACCCTCACTAAGCCCTGCCAGGCTCTTTCCCCTTTTTATACCACTGCCTAGTTCCTTACAGTAGTCTAGCATCACTCAGAACGCGTCCACAAATTGAAAACTTGCACTAGAAAGCATATCATCACTTTGAAACACTAAACAAAAGCAATATGTTAAAAAAATCCTGCCTCAGGAAAAAAAACATCAGTAACAAACAATTTTGAGGCTGATTCCTACGTTAGGGGCTTCGACTTAAGCCATCGGCGTTACCGTTGAGACTCCCCTTTTTGTAACGCACCTCAAAGGAATATTGTTGTAAAGCGAGGCTCCAGCGCAGGAGGCGGCCATTTTTGGGAGAGATGGTCTGCAGCCATTGGAGAGGGCAGTGATCCGTCTCAATGATAAACCTCGAGCCGGCTAGATAGCATGACAATTTCTGAACGGCCCACACGAGACACGCACACTCTTTCTCGGTGGCGCTATACGCCTGCTCACGACTGGTCAGCTTACGACTAGCATACAGGACGGGGTGTTCTACTTCTCCATTTTCCCGTTGGCACAGTACAACGCCCATGCCTCGCTCACTAGCATCGCATTGAACAACGAACCCTTTTGTATAGTCTGGCGATCGTAGCACAGGCTGGCTTGTTAGGGCACTCTTTAGGGCGCTAAAAGCTCTTTCCTTTGTCTCGTCCCAGACGACTGTTTGAGGCTCTGTTTTTCTTAGAGCATCCGTTAGGGGAGCCGCGATATCAGAGTACCTAGGGATGTACCTCTGATAGTAGCCGGCGACACCCAAGAACGACCGAATATCGGTCTTGGTGCGCGGTTGCGGAAAGTCTCGCACAGCGGCCACTTTTATTTCAGAGGGGCGGCGACGACCCTGACCAATCACGTGACCGAGGTAGACAACCTCGGCCTGTGCTAACTGGCACTTAGGAGCCTTTACTGTCAAGCCTGCTTCGCGCAGGCGGGTTAGCACTGCCCGCAAGTGTGTCATATGCTCAGACCAGGATGCGGAGAATATCGCTACGTCGTCTAGATACGGTAAAGCGAATTCTTGCTGTCCCCGCAACACTTTATCCATGAGACTTGAAAAACAGTATGGCGCGTTCTTCAAACCAAAACTCAACACTTTAGGACGGAATGTTCCCATTGGTGAAATGAACGCCGCATACCTACTAGCCTCTTCTGTAAGTGGAACCTGCCAATAACCCCTGACAAGATCTAGGGTGGAAATAAACTGAGCGCTACTAACTTTCTCAAGGCGCTCCTCGATGTTAGGGATCGGATAAATTTGATCCTTAGTGATGGAATTAAGCCTGCGGTAGTCGACGCAAGGACGAGGTTCCTTGCCCGGTACCTCAACTAAAATCAAAGGGGAGGTATAATCACTCTCACCTGCCTCAATAACACCGAGCTGTAGCATTTTCTTTACCTCAGCCTCCATAATATCGCTCTGGCGGGGTGACACCCGATACGCCTTGGATCGTACTGGCTCTGGGGAGGTAAGTTCTATATCATGAGTAAGTACCGAAGTCCTACCAGGCCTCTCAGAGAACAGACCTTGAAACTCTTGTAATAGCTGGTGTAGTTCGGTTTTCTGCTCAGGCGACAGCGGTGCTTTACTGATAAGGTCACTAATGACTTGACCGGTGTCTTCCCTGTTCGTCACTGAGCCTAGTCCCGGAAGCTCGACCGGAAGCTCTTCAGGAACGTTTACCATCATGCACACCACTGCTTCCCTTTGTCTATAAGGTTTGAGCAGATTACAGTGGTAAACTTGCTGTGCTTTCCGCTTTCCTGGCAGACTTACCACGCAGTTAACGTCCGACAGTTTCTGAACAATTCGCGCTGGGCCCTCCCACTGCACGTCTAGTTTGTTGTTTAGCGATGTGCGCAATATCATGACCTCATCGCCAACCTCAAAACGACGGGCCCTGGCTGTCCGATCATAGTAAACCTTGGCCCTCTGCTGGGCCTTTGTCATTGCTTCACCTGACAACTCCTGTGCCCTTCTTAAGCGTTCGAGGAGCTTAAGCACGTACTCCACCACGACTGGGTCGTCGCCCCTACCTTCCAACGATTCTCGAAGCATGCGAAGCGGAGATCGAAGCGAGCGACCGTACACCAGTTCAGCTGGCGAAAACCCCGTAGCCGCATGCGGCGCGGTCCTTAAAGCAAACATCACCCCAGGCAGACACAGCTCCCAGTCAGTTCGATGTTCAAAACACAACGCTCTCAACACGCGCTTCATGACGGAGTGGAGCTTCTCAACGGAATTCGACTGTGGGTGGTACACTGAGCTGTGTAACAGCTTTACCCCCCCACCTTTCGAGAAAAGTTGTCGTCAAAGCGCTAGTAAACACTGTGCCCTGATCTGATTGGATTTCCGCAGGAAAACCAACTCGCGCAAATATGGACAGTAGTGCATTAACTATCTCAACTGAGCTGAGTTCTTTAAGCGGCACTGCTTCAGGGAACTTTGTCGCTGGGCAGATCACAGTCAAAATGTGTCTGTACCCCGTGGCTGTTACCGGCAGAGGTCCCACAGTATCAATAACGAGCCGTCTAAAAGGCTCCGTAATGATAGGTACCAATTTCAACGGCGCCCTCGATTTGTCCCCTGGTTTGCCCACCCGCTGACAAGTGTCCCATGTCCTCACGAAATGGTCTGCGTCCCGAAAACAACCTGGCCAATAGTACTCTTGCAAGAGACGGTCCTTAGTTTTCTTAACTCCTAGGTGTCCGGACCACGAACCCCCATGCGACAAGCGCAACAGATCCTGACGATAGCATTGAGGCACGATCAGCTGATCGAACTCCACTCCTCTTCGGTCTAGATACTTCCGGTACAGGACTCCACCTCTTTCCACAAAACGCGCAGTTTTCCTGGCGATACCTTCTTTGACATTGCAGCGCACGTTTTCCAGGCTGCCATCCTTTTTTTGCTCGGCTATCAAAGCCGACCGGCTGACTTTTAGCAACCTATCAAGTCCGTCTGACGTAGGCGCGATGAGCAAATCAGTAGATAGCTCTTCTAACTTTCCCGAATCGGGATTTTCCTCTCCAGTATCTGGCGCCTTCAACGCTACAGACTCAATTTTATTCAGTTCGGGCGTGCTCTGAATATCAGCTTGCTGCGCCTCTGACCCTTTTTCGTTGTTTGATAACGTCGGCCCCGCAACTACCGCCTTGGCAGCGAGCTCCCGAACCTTCGATCTGGTTAAGGCCTGAACACTAGCTTCACCAAACAAAAGCCCCTTCTCGCGCAGGAGGTGATCGGACCTGTTTGAAAATAGGTACGGGTACTGGGGTGGCAGCATAGATGACACTGCCGCCTCTGTCTCAAGCGCTCCGAAAGGTCCTTCAATAAGCACTTTTGCTACCGGCAGACACACGCTATGAGCTTCCACGGCTTGCTTGATCCATGCGCACTCGCCCGTGAACATATGGGGTTCTACGTAAGACGGGTGAACTACATCCATCGTAGCTGCGGAATCGCGAAGCACTCGGCACTCTTTCCCGTTCACGAGGAGGTCTCGCATGTAAGGCTCGAGAAGCTTCATGTTCTCGTCAGTGCTGCCTATTGAAAAAAAAACAACTTTTGGTGTTGTTTCCGGACACTGCGCCGAAAAGTGACCCGGCTTCTGGCACGTATAACAAACGCGCGCTTGCCTCATCTCGAACCGCTTTCTGCGTTTGGCTGCCGCCGTCTCTTTACGTTTGGTCGGACTGCTTTCACTCGCATCCTCACTACGCGTGTCCCCCTTTAATCTCATGGGCGTGAATTTCGGCCTCTCAAACTTCGAGCCAAATTCACCCTTTTGACCGTCCTTAGCTCCGCGAGCCCGACGCGTCACAAACTCCTCGGCTAGCTCAGCGGCTTTAGCCACCGTACAAACGTCTGGCCTATCCAAGACCCAGTATCGCACGTTCTCCGGTAACCGACTATAAAACTGTTCTAGCCCGAAGCACTGCAGAACTTTATCGTGGTCACCGAACGCTTTCTCTTCTTTGAGCCACTCCTGCATGTTTGACATAAGCCTATACGCAAACTCTGTATATGACTCACTTCTGCCTTTCTCATTTTCCCGAAACTTCCGACGGAACGCCTCCGCAGACAGCCGGTACTTTTTTAGAAGACTCGATTTCACTGTGTCGAAATCCTCTGCCTCCTCTCTATCCAAGCGAGCGACTACGTCGGCCGCCTCGCCGGGTAACAAAGTGAGCAAGCGCTGTGGCCACGTTTCTCGAGAGAACCCCTGCTTCTCGCACGTTCGCTCAAAGTTAACCAGGAACAAACCAATGTCCTCTCCAAGCTTAAACTGCCGCATCAGGTCAGTCATTTTGAACAATACGCGTTCTCCTGCACCGTGTGCCTGACTTCCATTACGAGCGCGTTCCATCTCTACCTCAAGACGCTTCATTTCCAAAGCGTGTTGACGGTCACGCTCTTCTTTTTCTTTCTGCTCTTTAAGTTCGCGCTCCTGTTTCTCTTTTTGCTCTTTAAGTTCGCGCTCCTGTTTCTCTTTTTGCTCTTTAAGTTCGCGCTCCTGTCTTTTTGACCTCTCCTCAATAGTCTCAAGGCATTCCGACAGCTCGTCGTCCTCAGCCTCTAACTCAAGAATAGCCTTTAGCAGTTCAGGTTTTCTTAGTTTGTCTGAGACATCCAGACCCAACTCTCTTGCAAGCTCCAACAATTTCGGTTTGCGCAACGACTTCAAATCCATGGCTGCTCTGAATGCTGCTTTCTCTACTGCTTACTATTGTCTTGCCGCAAACTAACCCGGCAGCAACGACAACCACAATTACCAGCTCTGTTTCTGACACTAACAAAAAGCCTGGCAAAGCTCAGAAGAAGAAAGTCCCGCACTCACCAAACCTCGCAGCCAGGAATTCCGCGCAGTCGTTCCGCTGCAGGCAACCAGTCATCACACAGGGCTCGTTGCACTGCTCCCGGATCGTCGTTGAGCTGCTCAGCATACAGTCAACTGCATCTCTTCGCTGCTGGCCTCCGTTGTCGCGATCTCACCGCTGGCAGACAGTTGTTTGAAGTCGGAGGCGATCTCACCGCTGCCAACCAGATGTTTGGATCGGACTGCTGGTACGATCTGTTGGGAACTCGGCGCTGACGCCCGTGGTTGTACCTGGGTCGCAAGCCCCAAGGGTAGCGTTGGCCTGGCGGCCTGGGGTACAACTGGAAGCATCCGAAGGTCCCGGCAAAGCATGAGTCGACTGGTAACAACGAAACAACTTGTTTATTTTAACATCGCAAAGAGTTGGCGGTCAGGTTTGACCGAAGTAGAGAGACGGGAGAGCACTTCACTCAACAGAAGAAATCGGAGCCCTCTCCTTTTTGCGTCCGGGGGCAGCTGTTTTTATACTCTCGCAGTTGAGGGCAAGAAGGAACCCCTCAAAAGACGAGCACGTGAATGTACAATGGGCTAATGGTGACGCACACTGTCGTAGCGATGCCGTAGCACCATGACGAGCACGATCTCGTAGCACCCTGTCGAGCACGATCTCGTAGCACCCTGTTGTAGCGCTGCCGGTCGGGCACAATGACTGTAATGAGAGGATGGTCCCTGCTTTGGCATCGCCTGTTTCGGGCACAATGACTGGAATGAGAGGATGGTCCCTGCTTTGGCATCGCCTGTTTCGGGCACAATGACTGGAATGAGAGGATGGTCCCTGCTTTGGCATCGCCTGTTTCGGGCACAATGACTGGAATGCGAGGATGATCCCTATGCGGTCGCATCGCCGCAGTCGCGCTTGGAAACACCTGGCGATGAGCGTTGCGGCGACGACGATCGGGCCAAAAATGTCTGCCGCCCCGCCGCAGTCGCGCCGGCAAAACCACGTGTCGCAGGCGAATCGCAACAGACCGCCCCGCCGGGGGAAGGAGATCCCGATGGACAGGGGACTGCATCCGCTGTCCGGAGGGATGTCGCTCGATGATGCTCCTAACCGAAGTCGGGCGTCCCTCGACGTTTCTTGAGCGCAGCGCACAGAGAAGGCCTCGTTCTCTCGTTCAGGTTCGCACGGGACACTGCAAAGTGACTTCGGGAGAGTTCACATTTTTGTTCTCGTTCCCGGCAAGCGTTAGAACTACGCTGAAACTCAACCGCTCAGTCAGCAAGCACGGCACAACCCTCACTAAGCCCTGCCAGGCTCTTTCCCCTTTTTATACCACTGCCTAGTTCCTTACAGTAGTCTAGCATCACTCAGAACGCGTCCACAAATTGAAAACTTGCACTAGAAAGCATATCATCACTTTGAAACACTAAACAAAAGCAATATGTTAAAAAAATCCTGCCTCAGGAAAAAAAACATCAGTAACAAACAATTTTGAGGCTGATTCCTACGTTAGGGGCTTCGACTTAAGCCATCGGCGTTACCGTTGAGACTCCCCTTTTTGTAACGCACCTCAAAGGAATATTGTTGTAAAGCGAGGCTCCAGCGCAGGAGGCGGCCATTTTTGGGAGAGATGGTCTGCAGCCATTGGAGAGGGCAGTGATCCGTCTCAATGATAAACCTCGAGCCGGCTAGATAGCATGACAATTTCTGAACGGCCCACACGAGACACGCACACTCTTTCTCGGTGGCGCTATACGCCTGCTCACGACTGGTCAGCTTACGACTAGCATACAGGACGGGGTGTTCTACTTCTCCATTTTCCCGTTGGCACAGTACAACGCCCATGCCTCGCTCACTAGCATCGCATTGAACAACGAACCCTTTTGTATAGTCTGGCGATCGTAGCACAGGCTGGCTTGTTAGGGCACTCTTTAGGGCGCTAAAAGCTCTTTCCTTTGTCTCGTCCCAGACGACTGTTTGAGGCTCTGTTTTTCTTAGAGCATCCGTTAGGGGAGCCGCGATATCAGAGTACCTAGGGATGTACCTCTGATAGTAGCCGGCGACACCCAAGAACGACCGAATATCGGTCTTGGTGCGCGGTTGCGGAAAGTCTCGCACAGCGGCCACTTTTATTTCAGAGGGGCGGCGACGACCCTGACCAATCACGTGACCGAGGTAGACAACCTCGGCCTGTGCTAACTGGCACTTAGGAGCCTTTACTGTCAAGCCTGCTTCGCGCAGGCGGGTTAGCACTGCCCGCAAGTGTGTCATATGCTCAGACCAGGATGCGGAGAATATCGCTACGTCGTCTAGATACGGTAAAGCGAATTCTTGCTGTCCCCGCAACACTTTATCCATGAGACTTGAAAAACAGTATGGCGCGTTCTTCAAACCAAAACTCAACACTTGAGGACGGAATGTTCCCATTGGTGAAATGAACGCCGCATACCTACTAGCCTCTTCTGTAAGTGGAACCTGCCAATAACCCCTGACAAGATCTAGGGTGGAAATAAACTGAGCGCTACTAACTTTCTCAAGGCGCTCCTCGATGTTAGGGATCGGATAAATTTGATCCTTAGTGATGGAATTAAGCCTGCGGTAGTCGACGCAAGGACGAGGTTCCTTGCCCGGTACCTCAACTAAAATCAAAGGGGAGGTATAATCACTCTCACCTGCCTCAATAACACCGAGCTGTAGCATTTTCTTTACCTCAGCCTCCATAATATCGCTCTGGCGGGGTGACACCCGATACGCCTTGGATCGTACTGGCTCTGGGGAGGTAAGTTCTATATCATGAGTAAGTACCGAAGTCCTACCAGGCCTCTCAGAGAACAGACCTTGAAACTCTTGTAATAGCTGGTGTAGTTCGGTTTTCTGCTCAGGCGACAGCGGTGCTTTACTGATAAGGTCACTAATGACTTGACCGGTGTCTTCCCTGTTCGTCACTGAGCCTAGTCCCGGAAGCTCGACCGGAAGCTCTTCAGGAACGTTTACCATCATGCACACCACTGCTTCCCTTTGTCTATAAGGTTTGAGCAGATTACAGTGGTAAACTTGCTGTGCTTTCCGCTTTCCTGGCAGACTTACCACGCAGTTAACGTCCGACAGTTTCTGAACAATTCGCGCTGGGCCCTCCCACTGCACGTCTAGTTTGTTGTTTAGCGATGTGCGCAATATCATGACCTCATCGCCAACCTCAAAACGACGGGCCCTGGCTGTCCGATCATAATAAACCTTGGCCCTCTGCTGGGCCTTTGTCATTGCTTCACCTGACAACTCCTGTGCCCTTCTTAAGCGTTCGAGGAGCTTAAGCACGTACTCCACCACGACTGGGTCGTCGCCCCTACCTTCCCACGATTCTCGAAGCATGCGAAGCGGAGATCGAAGCGAGCGACCGTACACCAGTTCAGCTGGCGAAAACCCCGTAGCCGCATGCGGCGCGGTCCTTAAAGCAAACATCACCCCAGGCAGACACAGCTCCCAGTCAGTTCGATGTTCAAAACACAACGCTCTCAACACGCGCTTCATGACGGAGTGGAGCTTCTCAACGGAATTCGACTGTGGGTGGTACACTGAGCTGTGTAACAGCTTTACCCCCCCACCTTTCGAGAAAAGTTGTCGTCAAAGCGCTAGTAAACACTGTGCCCTGATCTGATTGGATTTCCGCAGGAAAACCAACTCGCGCAAATATGGACAGTAGTGCATTAACTATCTCAACTGAGCTGAGTTCTTTAAGCGGCACTGCTTCAGGGAACTTTGTCGCTGGGCAGATCACAGTCAAAATGTGTCTGTACCCCGTGGCTGTTACCGGCAGAGGTCCCACAGTATCAATAACGAGCCGTCTAAAAGGCTCCGTAATGATAGGTACCAATTTCAACGGCGCCCTCGATTTGTCCCCTGGTTTGCCCACCCGCTGACAAGTGTCCCATGTCCTCACGAAATGGTCTGCGTCCCGAAAACAACCTGGCCAATAGTACTCTTGCAAGAGACGGTCCTTAGTTTTCTTAACTCCTAGGTGTCCGGACCACGAACCCCCATGCGACAAGCGCAACAGATCCTGACGATAGCATTGAGGCACGATCAGCTGATCGAACTCCACTCCTCTTCGGTCTAGATACTTCCGGTACAGGACTCCACCTCTTTCCACAAAACGCGCAGTTTTCCTGGCGATACCTTCTTTGACATTGCAGCGCACGTTTTCCAGGCTGCCATCCTTTTTTTGCTCGGCTATCAAAGCCGACCGGCTGACTTTTAGCAACCTATCAAGTCCGTCTGACGTAGGCGCGATGAGCAAATCAGTAGATAGCTCTTCTAACTTTCCCGAATCGGGATTTTCCTCTCCAGTATCTGGCGCCTTCAACGCTACAGACTCAATTTTATTCAGTTCGGGCGTGCTCTGAATATCAGCTTGCTGCGCCTCTGACCCTTTTTCGTTGTTTGATAACGTCGGCCCCGCAACTACCGCCTTGGCAGCGAGCTCCCGAACCTTCGATCTGGTTAAGGCCTGAACACTAGCTTCACCAAACAAAAGCCCCTTCTCGCGCAGGAGGTGATCGGACCTGTTTGAAAATAGGTACGGGTACTGGGGTGGCAGCATAGATGACACTGCCGCCTCTGTCTCAAGCGCTCCGAAAGGTCCTTCAATAAGCACTTTTGCTACCGGCAGACACACGCTATGAGCTTCCACGGCTTGCTTGATCCATGCGCACTCGCCCGTGAACATATGGGGTTCTACGTAAGACGGGTGAACTACATCCATCGTAGCTGCGGAATCGCGAAGCACTCGGCACTCTTTCCCGTTCACGAGGAGGTCTCGCATGTAAGGCTCGAGAAGCTTCATGTTCTCGTCAGTGCTGCCTATTGAAAAAAAAACAACTTTTGGTGTTGTTTCCGGACACTGCGCCGAAAAGTGACCCGGCTTCTGGCACGTATAACAAACGCGCGCTTGCCTCATCTCGAACCGCTTTCTGCGTTTGGCTGCCGCCGTCTCTTTACGTTTGGTCGGACTGCTTTCACTCGCATCCTCACTACGCGTGTCCCCCTTTAATCTCATGGGCGTGAATTTCGGCCTCTCAAACTTCGAGCCAAATTCACCCTTTTGACCGTCCTTAGCTCCGCGAGCCCGACGCGTCACAAACTCCTCGGCTAGCTCAGCGGCTTTAGCCACCGTACAAACGTCTGGCCTATCCAAGACCCAGTATCGCACGTTCTCCGGTAACCGACTATAAAACTGTTCTAGCCCGAAGCACTGCAGAACTTTATCGTGGTCACCGAACGCTTTCTCTTCTTTGAGCCACTCCTGCATGTTTGACATAAGCCTATACGCAAACTCTGTATATGACTCACTTCTGCCTTTCTCATTTTCCCGAAACTTCCGACGGAACGCCTCCGCAGACAGCCGGTACTTTTTTAGAAGACTCGATTTCACTGTGTCGAAATCCTCTGCCTCCTCTCTATCCAAGCGAGCGACTACGTCGGCCGCCTCGCCGGGTAACAAAGTGAGCAAGCGCTGTGGCCACGTTTCTCGAGAGAACCCCTGCTTCTCGCACGTTCGCTCAAAGTTAACCAGGAACAAACCAATGTCCTCTCCAAGCTTAAACTGCCGCATCAGGTCAGTCATTTTGAACAATACGCGTTCTCCTGCACCGTGTGCCTGACTTCCATTACGAGCGCGTTCCATCTCTACCTCAAGACGCTTCATTTCCAAAGCGTGTTGACGGTCACGCTCTTCTTTTTCTTTCTGCTCTTTAAGTTCGCGCTCCTGTTTCTCTTTTTGCTCTTTAAGTTCGCGCTCCTGTTTCTCTTTTTGCTCTTTAAGTTCGCGCTCCTGTCTTTTTGACCTCTCCTCAATAGTCTCAAGGCATTCCGACAGCTCGTCGTCCTCAGCCTCTAACTCAAGAATAGCCTTTAGCAGTTCAGGTTTTCTTAGTTTGTCTGAGACATCCAGACCCAACTCTCTTGCAAGCTCCAACAATTTCGGTTTGCGCAACGACTTCAAATCCATGGCTGCTCTGAATGCTGCTTTCTCTACTGCTTACTATTGTCTTGCCGCAAACTAACCCGGCAGCAACGACAACCACAATTACCAGCTCTGTTTCTGACACTAACAAAAAGCCTGGCAAAGCTCAGAAGAAGAAAGTCCCGCACTCACCAAACCTCGCAGCCAGGAATTCCGCGCAGTCGTTCCGCTGCAGGCAACCAGTCATCACACAGGGCTCGTTGCACTGCTCCCGGATCGTCGTTGAGCTGCTCAGCATACAGTCAACTGCATCTCTTCGCTGCTGGCCTCCGTTGTCGCGATCTCACCGCTGGCAGACAGTTGTTTGAAGTCGGAGGCGATCTCACCGCTGCCAACCAGATGTTTGGATCGGACTGCTGGTACGATCTGTTGGGAACTCGGCGCTGACGCCCGTGGTTGTACCTGGGTCGCAAGCCCCAAGGGTAGCGTTGGCCTGGCGGCCTGGGGTACAACTGGAAGCATCCGAAGGTCCCGGCAAAGCATGAGTCGACTGGTAACAACGAAACAACTTGTTTATTTTAACATCGCAAAGAGTTGGCGGTCAGGTTTGACCGAAGTAGAGAGACGGGAGAGCACTTCACTCAACAGAAGAAATCGGAGCCCTCTCCTTTTTGCGTCCGGGGGCAGCTGTTTTTATACTCTCGCAGTTGAGGGCAAGAAGGAACCCCTCAAAAGACGAGCACGTGAATGTACAATGGGCTAATGGTGACGCACACTGTCGTAGCGATGCCGTAGCACCATGACGAGCACGATCTCGTAGCACCCTGTCGAGCACGATCTCGTAGCACCCTGTTGTAGCGCTGCCGGTCGGGCACAATGACTGTAATGAGAGGATGGTCCCTGCTTTGGCATCGCCTGTTTCGGGCACAATGACTGGAATGAGAGGATGGTCCCTGCTTTGGCATCGCCTGTTTCGGGCACAATGACTGGAATGAGAGGATGGTCCCTGCTTTGGCATCGCCTGTTTCGGGCACAATGACTGGAATGCGAGGATGATCCCTATGCGGTCGCATCGCCGCAGTCGCGCTTGGAAACACCTGGCGATGAGCGTTGCGGCGACGACGATCGGGCCAAAAATGTCTGCCGCCCCGCCGCAGTCGCGCCGGCAAAACCACGTGTCGCAGGCGAATCGCAACACCGGGGACCTTCTCCATCGGCGTCGCCACCGCAGGGAGGCGGCTTTCAAAAGTTCAGAGTTGGTAGACCAGCTCTGGGCCGTCCGGCAAGCCGAATATGCCGCCCGAGTCCAAGGACGTCGAGCCGCCACCTGAGGCCACCACAACGAAATCTGCCGGACCATCTTTATTAAAGTTCCTTCTTCTTCTTCTAGTACCCCCGATTTTAGTTTCCTCCATGTGGTCTATGCATGAGTCTTTGAAGGTAGTCAGATCTTGTGGCCCCTACAGCAAAACACTATCCCGACCTGCTTCCTCAATTCTTTTTCTTCTTTCTTTGCCCTAAAAGAAGTAGCCAAGTTATTTTTAAACCAACGACTATCGGGCCTGGTATTCATAAATCTTTTTTACGTTGCAACGGTTCCCCGAGACTTGAGATATCGATCGGTGTCCTGTATCCTGTGCATCGGGGGCACGTTAAAGATTTCCAGGTGGTCGAAGTTTCCGTAGCCCCCTCTACGGCGTGCCTCATTTATCATATCCTGGTTTTGGCGCGACAAGCACCAAAATTTAATTCTTTTTTTTTTAGATCGGCGTGACAAACAGATTATCCCCACGGTGACGGACAGTCGCAGGCAGCCCCTGCGCATCTTTTGGTATATTGGTGAAGCGTTCTTGCAACCTACTACGTTGGTCAATCCGTTCTGAGACATATCGAAGAAAAAAAAGCTTTTTCTTTGCTCACCTAGAGCGTTAGAGAAAAACGCCCGCACAGCGGCCACGACGCATCGGTCAGGGTGCCTCGCTCAAACTTTTACGTCTTTGTGGTTTCGAGATGCTAAAATATTCATCCACCTTTCGGCACTATGTGCACTATAAGGATCCATATATATATATATATATATATATATATATATATATATATATATATATATATATATATATATATATATATATATACAAAAGGCTGCACTGACACCTTATCTATATTCTTGCCTTTCTCCGGGCATTTCTTCAAAGAACGTCGCCGGGTGCTTCGATTTCATTGAAAGTTCTCTTTGCCGCATTATTTTGATCGCAGGGACTTCATATTCGTTCGCTACCACCCCTTTTAGGCTGTGTCTTTTCTTGGGGCACGATAGGCGTCATCAAGGAAAAGAGTGCATTTCTTTTTCTTTAGCTTTTTAGCTCTGTTCTGCTTCCGTTTGTGGTGCTCCGCTCGGGAGTTGTTCCTGGTTTCGCCATCCACCACAACAGGGAAGCGTTACGCCGATTGCCTGGATGCTGTTGCTGCCTTCACCCACTGCCTAGCCGCCTTTATATTACCTCCCATAAACTCCTTCGCTCAAACACATCTTCGCTCTTCTTTTTTTTTTCATTAGGCTTTCGCATGTGGTCCTGACGCACGTCTACTTAGTGAGTACCTTTTAAGGCCATTTAAACTTTGCCGCTGCCTCAACGCTGTACTGCCCTTTCCGGGTTTCGGAATGCACGCCTCACTGGCCACGTAGAAGGCGCGGGGAGCTTGCATCCTTAACAGCCTTTCGATTTACATTGCGAGAAAACAGTTCTTAAGGGTGAATAGTTCGCGTGCTTGCTCTAAGTATACCCACTCGACATCTTTGAGGCAGTAAGGCGGTACACGGAAACTTATTATACTTCTTTGTGGTAACTATTTCCCCTATTTTCGATCGAAATTAGGGGAACAGTGTGCGGCGTTATTCTTTATTTATTTATTTAGCAAAGAGAAGAAAAGCGAACGGCAGCGAAGGAACACTCCTTCGGAACTCTCGGCAAGAAATTCGAAGACAAATTTCGAAATGACGCAATGGCGCTGTCCGTACGTCGTTTAAGGGCGCCAGATGGTGTAATAGTCGAGGCCCGCTATTCGAAGCCTGATTCGTGACTTTCGTAGCACAGCCACGAATGCCTGCGGCAGCCAACAGCGCGGCCGATTTCGAGTTCGGCTGATCGGAAGGATAGCGGGAAGCGCTAACAGCTCAAATAGGCGACGTCAAACTGGAACGCAACGAAACCCGCCGACAACTAAACTTACATTTACGGTCGGATGCTCCCAATACTGCGCATCGTCAACGGTTAGCTTAGGGTTTGTTCTCTTCTAAACTATCCGTGATCGCGTGGATTGCTTTATCAAATTTGGCAGAGGACCTTTTAAAATACACACGACAAGTTTCGTGTGCAGCAGGTGTTAAATACAATCAGTAAACTTCTTAACGTGAATTCGTGACGCCATGTTCGTTGACTTGATGAGTCGCTAAATTTCTAGGCAAGCGTGGTGAGCGCTGGAGGCGCTGTGGCTTTGCTAGCGCTCAGTTCAAGTAGCGTACAATCGACTGGTCCCGTCCATGTGGCGTCTCAACAGTTTTGGTTGTGTTGTAATTTCCTACGTTTTACACACTGATCTCGGAAACTTGTCCACGTTCTGCACGACAGTAGCATTAGCCTAGTGCAGTTTCCTTGACGTTTCCAAACGGTGACAGGCTCTTACGTTGCGTCAGTTTCCTATCGCCAAGTATTTGCGGTCAGGCAGCATTAACGGCAACTACATCCTACGAAGGAATCTTTGACTGTTTCTGAACGCTTTCGCATATCATTCTTCCGTGCGATTGCAGCACGTTGTATGTCGTACCACTTTCACTGGGCACCACTGCGTCCTAGGCTACAGTTGGTAGCACATTCATGAATAGACGGGAAGAACAAAGGTCAGGGGAAATAAAAAAAAATGACACAATGGGCCTTGCCGCCGTATCGTAAGCAGCGAGTAATATTTTTCGACTGTGCTACTTGCTTCAGTTTCCTCTAAGCGAAATTTTGCGTATTTCTGTAATTATACCCCGTCGACTGGGCTTCTTCGTTCACTTACATGAACCCAATTCAAGCCCTCTGCTATCTTTTTCTATAGTTTATGTTTACTTGCCATCTTGCTACTGTGAGACGCAAAGCAATAATACATGTCACTGAGCAGGCGTGACAGATAGCATATCAATATTATTTATGCACTGGAAGACAACTGGCTGCGACAGATTTTGCTTCAGGCACGGCTGGTGTAGAACATCTGCTTATGAAAGTGAACCATAAGGCACCTAGGAGCAGATGTCATAGTGACTCAGGCACAATGACCTATCCAAAGTAAAAAACAAAAAACAAACGGTATAGACCTCAAATGTATGCATTTGAAGTCATGTTTATTATGACGATGTACGGTTACGTTTATACGGGTCATATTGTCAAAGCTCGTTCGTCTAAGTGACCTTCAAGTGACGCACTTCGCTCTGTAGTGCCATTGCCCTTGAGAGTAATGTTGTAATCGCACCGCTGGCACGAGTTGTTGGGAACTCGGCGCTGACGCCCGTTGTTGCACCTGGGTCGCAAGCTCCAAGGGTAGCGTTGGCCTGGCGGCCTGGGGTACAACTGGAAGCATCCGAAGGTGCCGGCAAAGCATGAGTCGACTGGTAACAACAAAACAACTTGTTTATTCTAACATCGCAAAGAGTTGGCGGTCAGGTCGACCGAAGTAGAGAGACGGGAGAGCACGTTACTCAACAGAAGAAATCGGAGCCTCTTTGGCGTCCGGGGGCAGCTGCTTTTATACTCTCGCAGTTGAGGGCAAGAAGGAACCCCTCTATAGACGAGCACGTGACTGTGCCGCTCGGGAACAATGGGATAAGGTGGCGCAGCCGTCGTGCCGGCGCCGTTCGGGCACAATGGGAAGAGAAGGTGGCTCATACGTCGTGTCGGCGCCGGTCAGACCCCTTCGCTTCACAGTTGGGGGGAGCTCCTCTCCCCGGCTGCCGCGCTTCGACAAGCGTGGGCACCAATATGCACATACACTCACACACGCACATGAAGACACGTGGCATTGGAACATGCCTGGACGCGCTTGGCGGGGAGGCGTAGCGGCGGCGCCGAACGGGCGAAAATGTCTGCCGCTTTGAACGAAGCCCCGGCGTCCGTTGCATCCGCACCGGCTTTACCGCGCGTCGTAGGCGAAACGTAACAGACCGCCCCGCCGGGGGAAGGAGATCCCGATGGCCGGGGGACTGCATCCGCTGTCCGGAGGGATGTCGCTCGATGATGCTCATAACCGAAGTCGGGCGTCCCTCGACGTTTCTTGAGCGCAGCGCACAGAGAAGGCCTCGTTCTCTCGTTCAGCTTCGCACGGGACACTGCAAAGTGACTTCGGGAGAGTTCACATTTTTGTTCTCGTTCCCGGCAAGCGTTAGAACTACGCTGAAACTCAACCGCTTAGTCAGCAAGCACGGCACAACCCTCACTAAGCCCTGCCAGGCTCTTTCCCCTTCTATACCACTGCCTAGTTCCTTACAGTAGTCTAGCAGCACTCAGAACGCGTCCACAAATTGGAAAATTGCACTAGAAAGCATGTCATCACTTTCAAACACTAAACAAAAGCAATATGTTAAAAATCCTGCCTCAGGAAGAAAAACATCAGTAACAAACAATTTTGAGGCTGATTCCTACGTTAGGGGCTTCGACTTAAGCCATCGGCGTTACCGTTGAGACTCCCCTTTTTGTAACGCACCTCAAAGGAATATTGTTGCAAAGCGAGGCTCCAGCGCAGGAGGCGGCCATTTTTGGGAGAGATGGTCTGCAGCCATTGGAGAGGGCAGTGATCCGTCTCAATGATAAACCTCGAGCCGGCTAGATAGCATGACAATTTCTGAACGGCCCACACGAGACACGCACACTTTTTCTCGGTGGCGCTATACGCCTGCTCACGACTGGTCAGCTTACGACTAGCATACAGGACGGGGTGTTCTACTTCTCCATTTTCCCGTTGGCACAGTACAACGCCCATGCCTCGCTCACTAGCATCGCACTGAACAACGAACCCTTTTGTATAGTCTGGCGATCTTAGCACAGGCTGGCTTGTTAGGGCACTCTTTAGGGCGCTAAAAGCTCTTTCCTTTGTCTCGTCCCAGACGACTGTTTGCGGCTCTGTCTTTCTTAGAGCATCCGTCAGGGGAGCCGCGATATCAGAGTACCTGGGGATGTACCTCTGATAGTAGCCGGCGACACCTAAGAACGACCGAATATCGGTCTTCGTGCGCGGTTGCGGGAAGTCTCGCACAGCGGCCACCTTTATTTCAGAGGGGCGGCGACGACCCCGACCAATCACGTGACCGAGGTAGACAACCTCGGCCTGTGCTAACTGGCACTTAGGAGCCTTGACTGTCAAGCCCGCTTCGCGCAGGCGGGTTAGCACTGCCCGCAAGTGTGCCATATGCTCAGACCAGGATGCGGAGAATATCGCTACGTCGTCTAGATACGGTAAAGCGAATTCTTGCTGTCCCCGCAACACTTTATCCATGAGGCTTGAAAAGCAGTATGGCGCGTTCTTCAAACCAAAACTCAACACTTTAGGACGGAATGTTCCCATTGGTGAAATGAACGCCGCATACCTACTAGCCTCTTCTGTAAGTGGAACCTGCCAATAACCCCTGACAAGATCTAGGGTGGAAATAAACTGAGCGCTACTAACTTTCTCAAGGCGCTCCTCGATGTTAGGGATCGGATAAATTTGATCCTTAGTGATGGAATTAAGCCTGCGGTAGTCGACGCAAGGACGAGGTTCCTTGCCCGGTACCTCAACTAAAATCAAAGGGGAGGTATAATCACTCTCACCTGCCTTAATAACACCGAGCTGTAGCATTTTCTTTACCTCAGCCTCCATAATATCGCTCTGGCGGGGTGACACCCGATACACCTTGGATCGTACTGGCTCTGGGGAGGTAAGTTCTATATCATGAGTAAGTACAGAAGTCCTACCAGGCCTCTTAGAGAACAGACCTTGAAACTCTTGTAAGAGCTGGTGTAGTTCGGTTTTCTGCTCAGGCGACAGCGATGCTTTACTGATTAAGTCACTAATGACTTGATCGGTGTCTTCCCTGTTCGTCACTGAGCCTAGTCCCGGAAGCTCGACCGGAAGCTCTTCAGGAACGTTTACCATCATGCACACCACTGCTTCCCTTTGTCTATAAGGTTTGAGCAGATTACAGTGGTAAACTTGCTGTGCTTTCCGCTTTCCTGGCAGACTCACCACGTAGTTAACGTCCGACAGTTTCTGAACAATTCGTGCTGGGCCCTCCCACTGCACGTCTAGTTTGTTGTTTAGCGATGTGCGCAATATCATGACCTCATCGCCCACCTCAAAACGACGGGCCCTGGCGGTCCGATCATAATAAACCTTGGCCCTCTGCTGGGCCTTTGCCATTGCTTCACCTGACAACTCCTGTGCCCTTCTTAAGCGTTCGAGGAGCTTAAGCACGTACTCCACCACGACTGGGTCGTCGCCCCTGCCTTCCCACGATTCTCGAAGCATGCGAAGCGGAGACCGAAGCGAGCGACCGTACACCAGCTCAGCTGGCGAAAACCCCGTAGCCGCATGCGGCGCGGTCCTTAATGCAAACATCACCCCAGGCAGACACAGCTCCCAGTCAGTTTGATGTTCAAAACACAATGCTCTCAACACGCGCTTCATGACGGAGTGGAGCTTCTCAACGGAATTCGACTGTGGGTGGTACACTGAGCTGTGTAACAGCTTTACCCCACACCTTTCGAGAAAAGTTGTCGTCAAAGCGCTAGTAAACACTGTGCCCTGATCTGATTGGATTTCCGCAGGAAACCCAACTCGCGCAAATATGGACAGTAGTGCATTGACTATCTCAACTGAGCTGAGTTCTTTAAGCGGCACTGCTTCAGGGAACTTTGTCGCTGGGCAGATCACAGTCAAAATGTGTCTGTACCCCGTGGCTGTTACCGGCATAGGTCCCACTGTATCAATAATGAGCCGTCTAAAAGGCTCCGTAATGATAGGTACCAATCTCAACGGCGCCCTCGATTTGTCCCCTGGTTTGCCCACCCGCTGACAGGTGTCACATGTCTTCACGAAATGGTCTGCGTCCCGAAAACATCCTGGCCAATAGTACTCTTGCAAGAGACGGTCCTTAGTTTTCTTAACTCCTAGGTGTCCGGACCACGAACCCCCGTGCGACAAGCGCAACAGATCCTGACGATAGCATTGAGGCACGATCAGCTGATCGAACTCCACTCCCCTGCGGTCTAGATACTTCCGGTACAGGACCCCACCTCTTTCCACAAAACGCGCATTTTTCCTGGCGATACCTTCTTTGACATTGCAGCGTATGTTTTCTAGGCTGCCATCCTTCTTTTGCTCGGCTATCAAAGCCGACCGGCTGACTTTTAGCAACCTATTAAGTCCGTCTGACGTAGGCGCGATGAGCAAATCTGCAGATAGCTCTTCTAACTTTCCCTTATCGGGCATTTCCTCTCCAGTATCTGGCGCCTTCAACGCTACAGGCTCAATTTTATTCAGTTCGGGCGTGCTCTGAATATCGGCTTGCTGCGTCTCTGACCTTTTTCATTGTTTGATAACGTCGCCCCCGCAACTACCGCCTTTGCAGCGAGCTCCCGAACCTTCTATCTGGTTAATGCCTGAACGCTAGCCTCACCAAACAAAAGCCCCTTCTCGCGCAGGAGGTGATCGGACCTGTTCGAAAATAGGTACGGGTACTGGGGGGGCAGCATAGATGACACTGCCGCCTCCGTCTCAAGCGCTCCGAAAGGTCCTTCAATAAGCACTTTTGCTACGGGCAGACACACGCTATGAGCTTCCACGGCTTGCTTGATCCATGCGCACTCGCCCGTGAACATATCGGGTTCTACGTAGGAGGGGTGAACTACATCCATCGTAGCTGCGGAATCGCGAAGCACTCGGCACTCTTTCCCGTTCACGAGGAGGTCTCGCATGTAAGGCTCGAGAAGCTTCATGTTCTCGTCAGTGCTGCATATTGACAAAAACACAACTTGTGGTTTTGTTTCCGGACACTGCGCCGAAAAGTGACCCGGCTTCTGGCACGTATAACAAACGCGCGCTTGCCTCGTCTCGAACCGCTTTCTGCGTTCGGCTTCGGCTGCCGCCGTCTCCTTAGGTTCGGTCGCACTGCTTTCACTCGCATCCGCACTACGTGTGTTCCCCTTTGCTCTCATGGGTGTGAACTTCGGCCTCTCAAACTTCGAGCCAAATTCACCCTTTTGACCATCCTTAGCTCCGCGAGCCCGACGCGTCACAAACTCCTCGGCTAGCTCGGCGGCTTTAGCCACTGTACTAACGTCTGGCCTATCCAAGACCCAGTACTGCACGTTCTCCGGTAACCGACTATAAAACTGTTCTAGCCCGAAACACTGCAGAACTTTCTCGTAGTCACCAAACGCTTTCTCTTCTTTGAGCCACTCCTGCATGTTTGACATAAGCCTGTACGCAAACTCCGTATATGACTCACTTCTGCCTTTCTCATTTTCCCGAAACTTCCGACGGAACGCCTCCGCTGACAGCCTGTACTTTTTTAGCAGACTCGATTTCACTTTGTCGAAATCCTCTGCCTCCTCTCTATCCAAGCGAGCGACTACGTCGGCCGCCTCGCCGGGTAACAAAGTGAGCAAGCGCTGTGGCCACGTTTCCCGAGAGAACCCCTGCTTCTCGCACGTTCGCTCAAAGTTAACCAGGAACAAACCAATGTCCTCTCCAAGCTTAAACGGCCGCATCAGGTCAGTCAGTTTGAACAATACGCGTTCTCCTGCACCGTGTGCCTGGCTTCCATTACGAGCGCGTTCCATCTCTACCTCGAGACGCTTCATTTCCAAAGCGTGTTCGCGCTCTTCTTTTTCTTTCTGCTCTTTAAGTTCGCGCTCCTGTCTCTCTTTTTGCTCTCTAAGTTCGCGCTCCTGTCTCTCTTTTTGCTCTTTAAGTTCGCGCTCATGTCTTTTTGCCCTCTCCTCAATGGTCTCAAGGCATTCCGACAGCTCGTCATCCTCAGCTTCTAACTCAAGAATAGCCTTTAGCAGTTCTGGTTTTCTGAGTTTGTCCGAGACCTCCAGACCCAACTCTCTTGCAAGCTCCAACAATTTCGGTTTGCGCAACGACTTCAAATCCATGGCTGCTCTGAATGCTGCTTTCTCTACTGCTTACTATTGTCTTGCCGCAAACTAACCCGGCAGCAACGACAACCACAATTACCAGCTCTGTTTCTGACACTAACAAAAGCCTGGCAAAGCTCAGAAGAAGAAAGTCCCGCACTCACCAAACCTCGCAGCCAAGAGTTCCGCGCAGTCGTTCCGCTGCAGGCAACCAGTCATCACACAGGGCTTGTTGCACTGCTCCCGGATCGTCGTTGAGCTGCTCAGCATACAGTCAACTGCATATCTTCGCTGCTGGCCTCCGTTGTCGCGATCTCACCGCTGGCAGACAGTTGTTGTAATCGCACCGCTGGCACGAGTTGTTGGGAACTCGGCGCTGACGCCCGTTGTTGCTCCTGGGTCGCAAGCTCCAAGGGTAGCGTTGGCCTGGCGGCCTGGGGTACAACTGGAAGCATCCGAAGGTGCCGGCAAAGCATGAGTCGACTGGTAACAACAAAACAACTTGTTTATTCTAACATCGCAAAGAGTTGGCGGTCAGGTCGACCGAAGTAGAGAGACGGGAGAGCACGTTACTCAACAGAAGAAATCGGAGCCTCTTTGGCGTCCGGGGGCAGCTGCTTTTATACTCTCGCAGTTGAGGGCAAGAAGGAACCCCTCTATAGACGAGCACGTGACTGTGCCGCTCGGGAACAATGGGATAAGGTGGCGCAGCCGTCGTGCCGGCGCCGTTCGGGCACAATGGGAAGAGAAGGTGGCTCATACGTCGTGTCGGCGCCGGTCAGACCCCTTCGCTTCACAGTTGGGGGGAGCTCCTCTCCCCGGCTGCCGCGCTTCGACAAGCGTGGGCACCAATATGCACATACACTCACACACGCACATGAAGACACGTGGCATTGGAACATGCCTGGCCGCGCTTGGCGGGGAGGCGTAGCGGCGGCGCCGAACGGGCGAAAATGTCTGCCGCTTTGAACGAAGCCCCGGCGTCCGTTGCATCCGCGCCGGCTTTACCGCGCGTCGTAGGCGAAACGTAACAGTAAGTAAGTAAGTAAGTAAGTAAGTAAGTAAGTAAGTAAGTAAATAAATAAATAAACAGCGCTTATAAACTCTAATTCCCCCACTGCTTTGGTGGTTCAAGGATTTGAGTGCTTGAGTTACTTCTCCGAAAGTATTGAAAAATTCTCTCCTTATGGAAACCACCGTATCTACATTGACAAATTAATCTTATTTAGTTACATGTAGGACAAGTATAGGTAAGAGGAGCACTAGCTTTCTTTACGCGATTGCCACAGCCAGAATAACTCGAACAACCTAGCACAAATTGTTCGGAGTGCACTAGCCGCGAGAAAGAAAGAAGCCCACACAGATTTCCTACTTTGCGTCCATCTCTATGACCCTCTACCTTTCTCCCTCCTACCCTCTCTCTGTTTTAATCCCATCTCCTCCACCCTGCTGGCGCTGAGCCGTGCTCCCGCAGGGGTTGCAGAAAATAGTGCTAGCCTCTTCCCCTTCCCCACAAGAACCACTTCTCTTACTGTCAGTTTGTTCATTCCATACAGCTGTCACGTGCGACGCGCACATTTGGGCACGAGCAGCACACTGACACTTGCAGTTCAATAGGCAGTTCCGTGAGAGAACCGCTCATTTGCGTCTCCTATTCGTTTTCTAAATGATCGGTGGTCATGTATTAAACGAGAAGAAAGGAAACCAAGGGGCCCGATCTTGGTTAGTGACAACCATATGAAGCCAACATATATCGAAGCCAAGGAAAGTATAGAGGAATGGATTGGTTGTTTCAAGTGACGTGTGGAAATGTCAGGCTGAAGAGAAACGAAAGTGCACGAAAAAAATCACCGCCCCTTCCAGTCCGTGAAAATGGTAGAACAGCGAAGATGTTATTTGCACTGAGTGTTACACCGCGCAAGTCAAACTTCGCAAGCAGTCTATATTGTGAATCTTACCCCTTTCCCCAGCACAGGGTAGCCAGCCGGTACTTCCACTGGCTAACCTCCCTGTCTTTCCTCCCCTTTGTCTCCTCCTCCTTTCGTTTCACCATTATTTCACCTCATTTTCGCTTTGGTGTGCTTCGCGTGATGAGCGTGCTTCACGAGCGCTGCCGTTTAAACTCGGCAGCTTGGCGCGCAGCTCTGGGTCGGCCCTACGACGACGAGCCCGTTCACGAGCCCACTCTCGCTGACGCTCGCGGTAGGCAGCTTCTTCCTCAGGAGTACGCACTACCCGTGGTCTTCCCATAGTTGTAGCTAGGCCCACTACTGGAGATGCGGGCGCTGCGATCGTTTTGACGATTGCTTGGATTGGTTTGACGATTGGCGTGCCTGCCGGCACTTCTTTCTGGGGAAAGAAGTGCCGGCAGGCACGCCCTCCTAGTATTGCGTTTCAATCGCTGGGCACTGTTCGTTGGCCCCTGTTGGATCTTCCTTGGACGAAGGTTCATCCCTAGCGCTGCCGCCACATGTTGGATCTGGAGGAAAATCCCAATTGCTGTCCCCCAGATGTTGGACCTTGCCGTTGGGTGCGGGAGTTGGCCGAGGTTGAGGAGGACGTCGGGATGAAAACTGGAGGTTCATTTACATTATTTACAGTGACAGTAGAAAGAAATTAACAGTCATAAAGTCATTACGGGCCGGCAGCGACTCGGACGCTGCGGCCCGTGGCAAGAAGTTCGAAAGAGATGGATGAAGGAATGCTCTCTTTGCTGCTCCCGGTCTCTGGCTTTTAAGCCCTTCGGTGTCTCGAAGTCACCTCACGTTCGGCCAATCGGCGAGCCCGCTCAGGTGGCGTCATTTTCGGCCAATGGTAGGCGCCCGTGCGATTGTGTCACACCCGGCGCACACGGTCTCTCCTTGGGCCCCAATTGTCCGAGGGCTTACTTCTCTCTGTGGTATTGCGTTCCCGGTCTGCAACTGCCTTCACAAAGGCGGATAGGGGGATTGCTGCCAGGGCTTCACAGTGCATTACAGCCGTCTTGCTTCGGGACCCACGTTACCTGGAACAGTGCCAGGCTCTCGCTACACTTTCTGGAAGAGTCAAGCAGTGAATAGTTCCACCTGCGGCGCACGAGGTGGGGGACGCCAACTCGTTTGCTCGTGCGGCGCCTCGGGAACGGGGTAATCTGCTTCTGCGTTCCTTACTTAGGTGTGGCGCGATTTGATGTAGTCTGGTCAACTCGAAGGAGGCTCAGGAAAAGGTCCCGTATCTAACACCGCACACCGCCACATTAACATTTCTTTCTTTCGCGGCACAGTGGAATCAATCGTCAATAAATTCGATGCCGATCTGGCTCGTTCGCCGAAAATGCACCGTATGACAACCGTATAAGATTCGCGTATAAGATAGCGTTCTCACAGGGGGAAAGAGCTCACAGTAACAACTTTCCCCGACAACGACGGCACAGGGTCCACATAAACAGCTTCGCTGTAAAGCAACTTGCCACCGGTGGGAGCCGAACCAACAACATCCGCATTAGGCGTGCGTTACACTACCAATTGTGCAATGGCGGCGACTGTTCACACATCGACATTCTTTGGGTATTCGCGCATGCGTTCAATAACTATGTCGGGGTGTGTTAGCAAGCGCCACCCAAAGCCGCGGCGGCAGATGTGAACGGTAACCATGTGAATTGTGAGTGGGCTAGATGAATTCTCAAGATTGAATTCTGAAGAAGCATCGCGATAGCACAACAGTTGAAGTCTTACCTCCACTCTGGACCCCATAGCGCTAGGGGCGGCATCCTTACGCTTGTTGTATACAAGTGCGAAAAGCTGAGAAATTCGTCTATAGCGCCTATCAACGAGGGAAAAGAAAAGGAGAAAATGGCCGTGACGCATCTGCCCGAATGGAATACTCCGAAGAACGACACATACTCACTGACGGATTGTGGCTCCTCACTACAGCCTTACGAAAAAACCAACAATCGCAAAAAAAAAGAGAAAAGAGAACTGAAGGACGTTGTTTCTATAGCACAGCAGGTATCAATGCATATCCGCGTGGGAGGCTGTTGATGGTTCGCGTAGGTTCTGCCAGCGGGGAGTTGCATTCGCCTTAGTATGGTGGCGATCTCTCTCTCTATCCATCTATCTCACTTACACCCTAAAGCGATTGTCGACACGATTCCATCGGCCATCTGTCCTTTGTTGTAGCTAGTAACTTTTTTTTGATCCTGCCGTATAGCAACGTGAGAAACGATGCCTCTACAAAACGCGGATTTTCGAGATTGAGTCTTCTTGTGAGGAAAATGCTGGCGCAGAGTTATTTCGAGGTATGTCTCTCTCACGTGGCGCAAGGTACCGAGATTCGCAATAAAAATGGTGGTGATGTTCAAAAGAAGCTGCTCGTAATGCACTCTCCACTCCTCCCTTTTATTTTTATTTTATTTATGGTTCAAGAAAAGCGACTTTCTATTCGATTGCACAGTCTCCCATCATTGTTCCGTTCTTGCAGTCTATTTGTTCATTGTACTGCGCCACTCTCCGTACGCGGAACTTTGTTCAGTGTACGGCGAGTTCCGTCCTTGTGTATTATGAAGTACACAGAAGGCCATTGGTTCAAATATATCGCATTCGACGTTCACCGTTCACATCCAGTTCGATTTCAGTGCGGTTGCAACGCGTTCGGTAAAATCAATGTCTCATACACGAGTTTCTTCTTCTTTCATTTCTTCGTTTCTTCTTCTACCTGAATGCAAACACACCAGCGTGGAGCCCGAGCTTGTGGGACATTTTATATATTTTGTGAATCGCAAATAAGTCGTTTTTCAAAGATGGCAGTATTTTCTGTGAGAACCTGCTACTGCTGCTTCTGAACTAAAGAAATGGGGTAAATAAAATCATTGAAATCTGTGCTTGTCTTATGTACGTGTCAAATTGTTCTCCCTGCTCGTGAAGTTTGCCATTGTAATAAAGGCAGACCAAAGGCCTTACCATTTAATAGATGTATATACAGATGTCATGATGCCGGCATTAGTCATATTTGCCAAATATTGGCTATGAGTTCCGCTTTTGATGGTCGTAAGACTGCGGAAATAGGGTAACGAGATAGACGCTTTTCGTGAAGGGCATTTGTGGTTCGCTCCCTGTATGTAATTGTGCAGCGCCTATAGGGGTTACATAATAAATGCGTCGCGCTGTACAAGTAGGTTTAACTCCTTCTTCCGTTTCTGTTTTATGCTTCGCTAATCTTCGACGCGTTGATGAATGTGGTTTCTCTGCGGACGCACGGAACTTGCAGTTGGCTGGCAAAATTTCACTGACTACGGTGCATGACACAGTGTATCAAATAATAGAAACAAATGACTTGCATCGACATAGCAATGCGCGCGCATTCACTTGAACCCCGATTGGCTGAATGTGTAAAAGCATTGAATTCCGCCACCCAAACATTCACGATACTGACTGTAAGTTGAATAACACCGACGTTTCAGCGTGCTTTCGATTGGAGGCTGCAAACCGAATGTTCGCGAGAAATAATTTAACTGTGCATGACGGCAGTGTTGAGCGTTAGCAAGAAACGTCACTTTTTATTGCGATAGCAATTGTATGAACACTCTAGCCGCATTTCTGCCGTCACCGTCACCGTGAGGTTCCGTATGAGCGAAAGCGTGTGAGGGTGAACCAGCGAACGCGGTTCAATCTCGCGTGGGCGACAGAGGAACGCCACCCAGATGCGTGCCCTTTCCTGTGGCGCGCGTGGCAGGGCAACACCACCTAGACGACTTCTAGGTGGTGTTGGGCAGGGGCGTCAAGCGAGGGAGGAGGGGCGTTCTACGGCAGCTGCTGGGGTGCCTCAATGTCCTCCTCGCCAACCACTCTCTACAGAGTGGAGACAACCGCGGCGTCTTCCACGGCGTTGGCCACGCGAATCGCGGACGCCGTACTAGATGCCTCTGGCGGACGCCTAGGGGCCCGTTGCCGGCGCTCTTGTGTCTTAAAAGCGATCTGCGACGTGGCCAAAGTGCGCCCCCGCGCGGGCCTCATCTTCAAAGCGATCTGCGATGTTTGCAGAGTGCGCGTAGTGCCGGTGACTTCTTATGCGCTGTGCTTTCGACGTTCCTTGCGCGTTGAAGTGACAGATGTACAGAGGTCAATTGGCTCGCGGCTGCTGCAGCGATCCCTAACTCCAGTGTTTTCACAGACAGTTTCCGCTGTCATCGAGCGAGATGTGTTCATGTTTACCTGTGAGCTCGTGACGCAATGCTGGTTAACTTTGTTGAAACATGCTGACGGGCTAGTTGGTTTGAATCCATGATAGAATGTGTAAGCGCGACTGTACAAGGACGTAGAAAGAAGCAGACACAAAAAGACAACGCTGCCTCCGTGTGTCTGTTTTTTTCTACGTCCTCATTGAGTCATGCTTACATATCGATCATTGTTAACTTAGTATGGGAATGTTTACAAGTTTATACGGCCGGCAAACTAATATCGTCGCTTCGTACAGCTGTCTCCTAATTTGCTATAGCAATCGGTGCTTCGCCGTTCAGGCGGAACCGCGACTTTTTTCCCTCTAAGAATGGCAATCCCTCCCATGTAAGAGAATTCTTCCCCTCACCACGCTGACGCGTAGCAAGCTAGAGACACGGTTTTTAATGCGACAGCGTTATGGAGGTCGTGTCGCAGAAAAGCCGGTGTCGTCGGTGTCGGCGGTGTTGGTCATGGGCGAAAAAATGGCGGAAGGTAATTCATAAATAAAAGCAACTTGCGAGATGGGCTGGGCGGGAATCGAACCAGGGTCTCCGGAGTGTGAGTCGGTGACGCTACCACTCAGCCATGAGTTCGAAGCTTCAAAGCGGGACAAAAGCGCCTCTAGTGAATGCGGTGTTGCCTTAGAAACGTGCCGTAGAAAGTTATACTGCGGTGTATATCGGTAATTATGAGCATGCAAATTACAGAAGTCGCAGTTAAACGCGCAGCGAAGTACGTTTCCGCTACATTTCTTCTGCGCTTTGCGCACACGCAGAGCCATCTTGCGGCGAACACAGAAGACCCCTCCTCTCAATGTACGGCGCTGCCCCGACAGCTGGCGCGCCTCTCGCCCGCTTCTGCCCTTCGTCTCGTTTGAGTACATTGGGGCCGTGCGGGGACCGGTGCGAGGATGCCCCAATATCCTTGCGTTTAATAAGTTTTCTCGCTCTCTCCCCTTCCAACTTCCAGCGTGCGTCACTCGACCCCTCTTGTTTAGGCGACGCGGCTCCTCTTTCCGCTCACACCGCGATTCCTATGTGCAGCGTCCGATGCGGGACTCCTCTGACGTGATCGCTGCGCCGTAGTGCGTCTGGTGGGAAAGCGTCCGCCGCGATGTGTGCAGTGCTGCTGGCGAGGAGTCATGCGTCTGCGTGGTGCTCCCAAGCGAGATAGAGGACGATCCCATCGAGGCGTCAGCCCCATGATCGCGTCCGCCTTCAAGGCGCGTCGCGGCCCGGCTGTCCGTGCCTATCACGACGTTTGGCTCGCGTAGATCGTTTCTCCCTAAGAGACGCCGAGTTCTTTGGTTCGTTCCGCTTGCTCAGGCACACGTTTCGTCTTTGTGTGACTCAAGAGCATGCCGAGCGAATGAGTGGGCGGTGCGAACGGGGTGCGATAGCGCTATCGCGTTCCACTCTTGAAGGCGAAGCTTAAGCGTCCTCCAAGTTTTTCTCTCTTCATCTCTCTTCATTCAAGTATTCTCCCTCCTCCTGACTCTATCCGTAGTCACCACAACACGCAAGCCTGTAGCTCAGTAGCTCGTCTTATGATGCACATGGACTCGGTTAATGTCAACCGCATCAATAGAAGTGTTCGCAGTCCGTGTACAATGGTAATGTGCATTCCGTAACTGACTACGAATGGACTAAACAAAAGAGCTCGTGGCGATGCGAAATGTGTAATCGTGCTCAGCAGCTTACAAATGCAAGCTACTTCGTCACCTGGCACAATGGCTTAGAATCTGTAGCGTCCTGCTGCTGTGAGAAGGTGGGAGAATAAGAACTTATTCTGCTTGGGCACGAAGGCTGCGGTCCTATGGCAAAGAACTCGAAAACGACCATTTGCAAGATTTTAGTGCTGTCGAGATCGGAAGGCGACAAAAAAAAATGATGTAGCCTTGCACTATAAACTTTGTACCCTCTACTCGCATGTAGGGTAGCTTAAGAAGCAAAGTAGAGTAAACCTACCAGCCTTTCATTTCTCGATTCTTCTTGCCGACATTCTAGATAATGCTGAAAAAAAAGGATCTATCCTTGCTGTGCAGGCATGCACTGCAAAAGCACAAGTTTCTTATTGGTACCCGCCGCGGAAGGTCAAATGAAATGCCATTTATAGCTTTGAGAATTTGTGCATAAATATACGTGAGCAAACGCTAGTATGAGGCTAGAACATCATGGTGTAAAGGCTGTACTGAGATTATAGGTTGCATGTGCATCCCCGCGATTAAGTGTCACATCGCATCAAACAGCAATTGGTTTTCTCTGTTTTTATTTATTTTTATTAGTAATCAGCACTTCTTCACTAATTTTGATTGCTCATAGCGCCTTCGCTCTAATAAGTGAAATTTATTGCCAGGACGCGCGTGCTTCCAACCTCTTCATCTTATCCAATAGCTAAATATAGGGTGTCCCACGTAAGTTGGGCCAAACCTCAACTATATGCAAATGCCACGTAGCTGGACAGAAACAAAGTCAAGGTAATGCTGTTTGCCGTCGCTTGGAGACACTCAGATTATTGTTTTCCTTTCCGCCTAATTACATAATTAGCCCTAACTAATTAATGAACCTCTTGAGTAATATAATTAAATAAAAAGTGTCAACGAGAAAATTGTAGAGCAACGTGAGAAAGTCCCGATACAGCTTTCTGTAGCTCAATACGTGCTACGTGAAATTATTTTTCCAAGCATGAGAGAACCCCGTGAATCCACGCAAAATTGCCGCGCGGCTGGCCTTTCGAGACGCTTTGCGTGTATCTGTAGGCGGAGATGCTGTGGTGAGTATAGGGGTGCTGCATCGTGTTTCTCCAAAATTCGTCGACAAAGTCTGCCGTGCGTCTCTTGTCGGGGTGAGCCGTTAAGTCTTGACAAATCACCGAAGCTTAGCTCAGACCCACTTCGACCTGCTGCGGGATTTTTATGTGTTTAAAGCAAATGGTAGGAAGAGAATCTGGCCTCTGCGGGATAAACGAGCGGAGGAAAAAAGCGTAGGTGTAAGGCCTTTGTCGTGCCGTCGTGGTTGTACTGTCGTCTTTACGTTGTGGTCATGCCATCTTGGCCATGTTGCCGTCGTTGTGGCTCCGTCATCGTCTCCATCACCGTCATTCCATCGTGGCCACACCGTCATCAGCGCACCGTCGTCTTCTAAACGCTGCTATGCCTACCAAACCGCATCTGCGATAAACAACGATAGTTATAGCGATAATTTGTACGTACCGTCATCATCAGGTATTGGTATCGACGTTAAGATATATACTTCATAAGCACTGCTAGCGTGTCTGATTCCGGCGATGAGCGTAAGCTATTCGCTTGCTTTCACAATTATATTCCCTGGTTTCCGCGACAATTTCTTTCTCTGGTCTAACACAGATACTGACCGCCTGCTTGCTGCCCTGGTGTTGCCTCAGTGTACAAGGCTCTCGCACCGAGCGGGTGTTCGCCCAGCTGAAGGCATTGCGCGAGTGTGAGCAGCGGGCGTTCTTCGACGCTGGAGACAACGATACCGGTGAGCGAGGCTTTTCTGCTAGAGGTGTGTTCCGAGCTCAACAGCCGCTCTGATGAGGTGATCTTGATGAGGCTGTGCAAATGAAGCTCTGATGAGGTCACATGTGAGCGTTAAATGCAAACGCAGTTTTTGTCAGCAGTTTCGGAGCCGCTATGCAAGTTGCAGCCCTTGTCGGCGGACGCCGTTGCGGGATTCGTATTGCAGCACGCTCGGCGTTGTAGAGTACGGGATACTGGGGTATATTGTGCCTCCCAATATTTTTCGCCTCGGATGTAAGCAATGCTGAGCAAGTACGCCAGTACACAAGTCAACCGAGAGGTCAGGTCTCACAAGCATTAGCTTCAAAAATTTTGACTGGAAGCGGACAAATATCCCGAGCTAAGTTTCCCGCCAGGTTAACTCTTTTCAATAAATGTGACCCAGTCACATCGCAAGATCATTGAAGTAAAGCTTTGACGATACGTATTTTGATGTGCTTTATTATTCAATTGATTTGTATTTGGTTCAATTCGACAGCGAGCAGCTTCCACAGCCAATAGGGCTTAATTGAGAATCTAATAACTTATGCGCAGTATATCATACGTCACAGGCAGCAATAAATTGCTAAAGCATGGATGTGAAGAAGAAAAGGTCTGCCAAGTAGCAGACATAATCCGTCTCAGAAGAACAAAACAAGATGTAGTGTTTACATAAATAGGTGCATTAAGAAGCAAATATTAAATCAGTAGTAAGTGTATGAGACAGCATTCAACACACAGTATGGACAAGTGGCATTTTATTGTGATGCTTAACTTGATGAAACTATTGAAAAGTTCCACATGAACGTAAAGTGTGTTGCTCTTGCAATGGACCGGTGCCTCGTGTATGTCGGTAACTTTTTGTTTTTTTTAAAGAAGGACCACGGATTTAACGCGTAAATATGTGTAAATTATTTTTTTCGAAACGTGATGACTCTCGCAATTACTGAGTCTGATTTACTAAAGATCAGAAAACAACTGCATCCTTGCAAACATCTGCAAAATAAGCTAAGGAAAGAGCATACACTCAATGAAATCAGGCAAACCTACCGCAGTTCTGCAACTTTTGCACTACTGAAGCATGCACGCGACGCAAAGTGACCAATGTGGCGAGAAAAGACAAAAATGCGGTGCTAGAAAGTGCGCACGCGATCTGCGCTTTTGAAATCTCCAAGGAAAACATGAAAGGCAGTAAACTCCGAAGGATGTATTTGGTTTCCTTGCTGTGCACTGTGGTTTCCTATCAAGGAAGCAGCTTCGCTCAATATAACTGGTACGAATTTCGACGGCAAAACTAGTGTTTTTTCTTTTTTTACTTTGCCGCGTACACAGCTGGATGTGACTGGAGGTTCGACGGTTGGCAGTGCTGGCCACCGACACCGCGTGGAGTCACGGCTAGGGCACCATGTCCTACGCTCCTGCCTGGCAACGTGAATACCTCGGGTAAGCGCCGTCGCTCATTTTCGGCCATCTGACTTAAGCTTAGCTGGATGGACGAGTGATATGTAGCGGCACACTTTGCCGGCTGCCTACTTGCACCGGCACTAATGTTTTACTTATTTGTATGCCACTACCCTAAATTTTCGAAATGAGTCAATCCCAACCTGCTCAGTTCACTCTTCTTGTCCGCTATGTATGTAAGGTTGCTAAGATAGGTGCATTAATAAACAAAAAAAGGGAAACAAAGGCTGTGACGGTTACCTCTTAGCAAGCTGCGCGTTTGAAACCACAAAGGCTTGCCACGCTGGAGCAAAAAAAAAAAAAAAAAGAACACGTGCGGCGTGTCGGAGGTGGCAGAAACCATCGTGCGGCAACATTTTCCTGTCGGGGAGTGAATGGTTCTCGGAGAAATTTCTTTCGGCACGCCGCTCACTGGCCGATCGGCGAGACTAACGAGTACCGGTCGATTTGTTCCCGCCGGCACTGTACCATAGATACTACCACCGTCTCCCAACACTTACCGATCGCAGCTAAAGTGATGCCAGCTGAACGCGAATCTATCCCGTGCTTGCTGCGGTGGCAAAGACGCCAATGAGCGTGCGCACATGCTAGAACATTTTGCCGCGAGTGCCACTAGTATCGTGATTCCTTAAGAACACCATTCTGTGCTCTGTATATAAGTGCTGTAGTAATGATATCAGCTAATCGCGGTCTCTTCCAGTGGAGATTGATCTAATGGAGTCACCAAAGGAATTTCTCATACCGTAAATATTACTTCGCATTTTACACAGCTGACGGCCGCACGTAATAGTCTGTACGGGTGCGGGTGCATAACTAAGTGAATAACGTAGTCGCACGCCAAGTTATACCGTTCGTATGCTGAAAACTAACTCGTAAGTTAAAACATTAATTACTGGCGTGATGGCAGAACGCATCAAGGACGCATTCAATACTTTCTTTTACCCGCAAAACATACTGCCTTTATTAATTTTGTTTCTTGTTTGTTGCATTGTCCACGCAGCTACGGCGTCATACCACTGTCTCATGAGGGGCTCCTGGCAAGATGAGATGGGTAACTACAGTACCTGTACAACATCACCGTACTTCGTAAGTTTCCTTTCCGGTGCACTGGCTTCGCCAACTATACTGTTAATCGCTACGTCTTACGATTACTGTAAAGGCTTTAACATTATTTGTGCGATGCTAAGACTCAAACTCACAAAGATTTTGTGAGAAAGCAAGAATAGTTTTTGCTCGGCGGTGCCTTTTCGCAAATCGCGACATACCAGAGCAGATTCTTGGAATCGCTGCGGTGTGCGAACCACCTGGTGATTTTCACACCTCGGCCCATCTACACAAATATATTCCTAAGCTAAGACTGTTCATAAGAGCGGGCACCTATCAATCGGGAACTTTCACATACTAATATAGCGAAGGCGACCGGCCAATAGCAAACAACAGGTACGAACGAAAAGCTTTGCGAATTCCTGTTGTTTCTGTTCCTCAAACTCAAGATTTGCCTCTCAAAAAAGAGTGACGCAATACGTCCAGACGCGAGGGTTACTCCAATGTATCAGAATTATTTAGGGGCATATTTCAAATTGTAAATTGGTGCGTGTTGTTGGTTTCACAGAACGGTGGCTGTTACGATCTGAAATGATTTCAATTGGTTGCCACTCTTGCCGCATTATGCTTATAATCTCCAACCAGGACCCCGAATTGAAGCTTCTGCTTGACATTGCCGAGGAGATAGGGGAGTACGTTCCCTGGGAGCAGAGCTCTCCGAGAGGGGAGAACTGGATGTGGCAAGAGAAGATCGACCACTTCAAGCACTGCCTTGAGCACGTACTCCTGAAGCCATTTCCTGAACTTGGTGCGTACTCAAGACCCCTTCTCACGTTTAGCGTTCACTTCCAGAGCAGCGAGATAAAGATTGTTAATAACTTAATTTAGAAAGAAACGCTTGTGGTTAATAACACGATTTCTTCCCTCGAGCTCAATAACAGGGATGAGTGAATGTTATTTTAAGGTCAAATTGAAGTGCATAATTGTCTGTTTAGCAAAAATACAATAGGTCTAATTATCCTTTTAACCAATCCCTTCTGGGCGCACATGTTGGATTCGCGAATTGAGGCCCATTAGTTCTCAATGCAACTTCACTTGGAATAAGTTTTGAGAGTAGAAACTCTTCATAAGCTTGCCATGTTTTATCAGCTCATTAAAATGTCCTAATAATGAAACTATTTTATCAACCAGCTCGGGTGCCCGATTTATACAACCAATCAAAGGAATCGAACGAACAATGAAGTCGATGAAGTAATATGTGTTGTTTAGTAGCGCAAGGGCCACGTATGGCCAGAGAGCACCCACAAAGAAGTCAAGGAAGGCATAGGTTAAAGCTGTTACTAATTAAAATGTAGAAGTAATGTGAATGAGGGCTAAATTACCAGCAAAGGTTAAACACTCCCACGGCTAAATTTAATTTACGCAAACAGATTCTCAAGAAAATCGGCGGCAGGACAGTCATCGCCGCGACTCAATTAGTGAAGAAACACAGGTGCTATGCGTTGGTTGTGGGATGACATTTCACCGACAGGAAGTTATCTTTTGTTGAGTCTAGAATTCCGATAAAAAAATTACTTTTCCTAGACTTTCCGGCTCCATATACGTTGGCATCGTATGGCTAAGGCTGTATATTTGCCAGTAGTTTCGATGACAAAGAGAGCTCCACATTCTGAATTGTTTCCGTAATATATTTCAAGATCTATTTTGTTAACGCTGCACTGATATCTTTTCTTCGAACACTAATGAACACACACACGCAAGCTCGCTGAAGTCACGTGTGCGTAATTTCAATAAGTGCCGAAATTATGGAAGAAAACTGCATGACGGTAAAGCGTTCTTTTTTTTTTTTTCTGGCTAGGGACAAACGAGTCTCTGTGTCCCCGAACTTGGGATGGCTGGAACTGCTGGGACGACACGCCACCTGGGCAGACGGTGTTCGCGCCGTGCCCTCAATTTGTGGCCGGCTTTTTGTCGACTAGTGAGTGAATTTTATAAGAACAGCTCTCGACACACAGTTGCTACTTTGACAGAATAAAAAGAGAAGAAAAGAAACAAGGGAAAGAAATCTCGAGCAATGATCGAATGGAAGTAGTTTGACCCGCACAGTGATCAGGACGTGCATTCACAAAAAGGCTCTTACGCCACAATTGTTTGTGAGAAGAAATTCCAGCTAATTCTGATGCTGGGGATATCGTTAACGAAGCTGGCAAAAAAGTACTTATGAAAGAACATGTTTTGGGGGGAATTGACGCCAGGTTCTCTGATTAAGTGACGTCAGAGTTTTAGTAGAAAACAAAACAGTAAGAGCTATAAAGCAAAATTAGGAGAAATCCGCATGTCGATGCTGACACCAAGCACGTGAAGTTGGTTTAAGCTAAATCATTAAAGCAGCAGCTGTTGTTATTTTTCTGGCTCACGCAGGACAAGCACATAAATTATGCACGTCAAACGGCACGTGGTTCCGGCACCCCGTAACTGGTCACATCTGGTCCAACTACACCGCCTGCGTAGACACTCACGACCTTCAGGTTGGTGCTTTCAAACTTGTCCCTCAAGCTTGAGACGGTTTCTAACGGCTCTTGGTGCATTGTTTATCTGTCAGCCCATTTATCTTCCGGTTCATTGTATATGTGCGTTCTTGCATCAAATTGTCAAAAATAATATAATAAATCTAATAAATTATATATACAATACATTCATTCGTCTATAATTACATGCCCCCTTGAGTCGCGTCAATGCACGCTTAGCCTGTGTGAACTGCTTACGTGTTCTCATATCGTAAGTTGACATACGGCCTATCTCTGCTGTATCGCATAAACTTATCTACGCCTGTAAAGTCCCCGTGCGCAACTCTTCGGTACTTTTGGTCCACCAGTAATCTAAACTTCGCTTGCTTATCTGGATCGCTGGCCAGTTAACGCTCCCATCAGCTTGGCACTCCACCGCTTCTGGAAGCTGGACGTTCGGTACACGGTTTACGCTGGGTGGATTTCTTGGCATGCCACAAGAATGCGCTGACTTGTCTCTAGGTTTCTGAATAAAGGGAAAATCAGACATCCACCCGTTCGTAGCTATTGCTACAACGGAAACCCATATGGGTTCCTCGAAAGAAAAGCCTCATAGTTGAAGAAAAATTCGTCCTGGTCCGGGACTCGAACCCGGGACCACCGCCTTTCCGGGGCAGCCGCTCTACCATCTGAGCTAACCAGGCGGCTAGCAGATGGCAGGGCGAAGTCGAATTTGTCGACAACGCGAAGCAAAGGCAAGAGTTTGACGTAGTAGTTCTGCGGAAACCCGCAAAGTGGAGAGAACTTCTCTCCACCTTGCGGGTTTCCGCAGAACTACTACGTCAAACTCTAGGTTTCTGTAGCAAATGATAGACGGCGCTACACACGCTCAGTCAACTCGCAATTGTAAATCTAGGAGTAAATAGATGTCTCTCGCCTTTTGAAGAGCTCAGTGGCAGGTATTAGTCAGCAATCCCTTGATTGGCCGCGGAGCACCCTCGGCGAAAATAACACATAAAGGAGTAGCTGCAAGCGAAATACGGAGGAACATTAGTGCCACGTACCGTTAAGTTACTTGCGAAATAACTAAGCGATTGGAGTTCACCAACTATTATTGTGCCTATCCCGGTGCCACAATAAGGGGAAAAGGAAAAGTGGTTCAAACAGGAGCGAGGAACACAAAACAAGAAGGCGAAGTGTAGGAAAGACCTCTTCACGTCTTGAATGCAACTTCTGGCCGTTCGATATCACAGTCCTGGCACAGAGCGGTGCAGTGAACGAAACGAGAAAAAAAAATATTATGAGAGCGGGCGCGATCTTGTACACGACGGCACAAGGCACTACGATCGCGACAGGCCGCATGTTTTGCAATGTGTCTCGGAATTCACCCGTTCCTCGTGCCTTTGTTCATGGCAATATTCAAACCTGAAGCTATAGCGCCGGTCGTAAGCCATGAGTATGTGCATGTGCCACGAGCATGTGCTTGGCATGGTGTGGTCAGACTCGGCGACATTTTTTAAGGGGAAAAATGACACACAGTGAGAAATTTACTCTCTCACTTTATCAAGGGGACGTGTGCTGGTTTTTTCAAATTTTTTTTATTGAAGCAGCGCCAGTATGAAGGCTCGGCTCCCTAACCAGCCACATTGCTTGAGGCACCTTTTCCTTTTTTTTGCAGTTCCGAAACTTGGTCAATTCCCTGTACGTCACGGGATACTCCATATCTCTGGTCGCTCTACTCTTGTCACTCTTCATTTTTTGTTACTTTAGGTGAGTTTTATCTCTGGCTTTTTAACATTCATGTCAGCGCGTCCAGCATGCATTTATAACTTCGGGATAGCTAACGTGACTTTTCTGTGACAGGAACATTTAGTGCTTATTTTCGAATGTGTGCATACAGTGCATGCGCGCGTTCGAAGATTCACGGTTTTGTTCGGAAACCATGCTTCTAATTTTGTCAGATAGTGCGACCTCAATTTTATGCTAGTACTCTGCAGTAGTGAAATGTGCGCAGTAAGAACTCACAAAGAACGGCAATTTTGCATGGAATCGCCCTAGATTGACAAGTACTGTAGTGGTGCTTAAGGAAGCTGTCAAAATATGTTATCTTAGCTAAGATACGTTCTAGTTGCGCGATATTTACATAGCATTTCAAGGTTTTACGAAGTGTTATATTGCTTACTTGAATAGACGGCGTCATATGCCATAAAGAAGAGTAACATTGCTTTTCCTGTTTCAAATAGCTCGCGCGCATTCAGTAGGCGCTGCACGGAAATACATAATTCGACGCCTGTGTCGCTACATTTGGAGGACAAGTGAACTATATAATGTTAACCTTCCCAGAAATGCTAACTAATTAGCGTTTTACCTATAGACAGAGACCTTAGAAACTACTGCCGTGGCGATAGTGGTTTTCTAGAGAGTTTGAGACAGAATCTACATATTCGCCATGGTGGGCTTTGGTATAAGTGGGCCAACCGATTATGAGGGCATTTATTGCATTTACAACTGCAAGTGCAAGACGAATAATATTTAGTCATGCATTCTTGAGCGAAAATATAGTGTTTCTGTAAATAAACTGGGATATCAAGATATCCCGTCAGATCAGAAAGGAACATGAAGGAAGACGAAGACAGACAGTGATAGTGCAATATTTATTGAGGTTTTTGGTAAATTTGTTCTGGCTTGTGTTCGTCTTGACCCTTCATTAAGGACTCCTGTAAATAATGCCGCCAGTTTTCGGGTTTTCAATATTCAAACATTATCTCCATCTCCACCATGCAGATCTCTTCGATGTAGGAGGATCACTATTCACAAGAATTTGTTCACTTCGTTCATCATCAATAATCTATGTTGGATTCTGTGGTACATCCACGTCATCGCGCAGCCACATGTGATAGAAGAGAGTCCGGTAAGTTGAGACTAATGCAAAATGCACCTGAAGCAAAACTAAGCGTAGAAAATTTCGAGGAAGAGCATTAAGGTTGAAGTGTTTGTCCCTTTCTTTTCTCTCAGAGCTGGTGCCAGGCTCTGCACGTCGTGACGCAGTACTTCCTTTTGTGCAATTACCTCTGGATGTTCTGCGAGGGTCTTTACTTGCACACGCTACTTGTTATGGCGTTCATCGCCGAGGACAAGATTCTCAAGTGGTTCCTGCTCATCGGATGGGGTTAGTATTACGCGAACCGTATGTTTCATTCGAAAGTTTCCGGCACGAACCTGCAGCCCTAACAAACTAGATATGAACAGTTTTCGTTTGAGCTCTACTGTGAATTCATTGACCAAAATTTACTTCATAATAAAATTCGTGCCTCCGAAAACAGTGTGTCCCAGAATACATGATTGGCTGGTGTGGCACTCTTCCCTTTCTGAAGGAACACGTGTTTTATGTTCCTATAACAACGAAGACTTCTGTTAACCGCAGGACTGAAACATCACTCTTCATTACCCTAAGCAGTCTCGGGCAGTATCTTCCGCCAACAGACTTTGTTACCACAGTAATTTCTTTAGATTCCTGTCCGCAAGGTTGGATAAGACATTTCAATGTCGCAGAAGCTGCCAGTAATTAGTATAATGAGACACGGCTTGCTTACATTTTCCAGGTTTTCCTTTGCTTCCAACCATAGGTTATGCTGTAATGCGTGGCTTAGATCCTGAGGCATCAAGAATGTGAGTCCTAACCTTCCCTTTCCATTGTCGGTTTGTCTCGTATGCTTATCGCGTAGCTGTCCGCATGTTGTAGATGTGGCAGATAGTAACCACTTTATCTACTGCGTCTCGACACACCATTATTAAGGGTTGATGCACAACTGAAACGTAGAACTCGCTCTTCAACAGTAACCATGTGACTAAGACTCTGGAACTTAAAAGGGCCTATTGTTCGTTTTGAGTTGATGCTGGCGTTGCGCATGAAAAACAGGCTCACACGTGAAGCAAAGTAGATGTATTTTATTCTGGCATCGCCTGTAGGGCCTAACCGTCTATTAACGAATATATTTGGTTCTGATAGTAATGCAGCTCATGCGAAAATATATTATTAGGAGCAGACGCATACCGCGGAAAGATGAAATTTAATCCTGTTTCAATGTGCCTATGCCAAATAGCGCACAATGCAGCAGGTGTCAACAGGTATCTGTGGAAACAATTTACGATGTGCAGCGAGACATTTATCAAACAATCGACATTTCTTTCAATACTTGTAAGCCGCGTTTCAAAAATCAGAACATAATACCTTTTTAAAAGGCAGCAAGAACAGTGATTTATACAGCCCTTTTGTGGTTATTTAAATGATTCATGGTGTTTAATATCCGAAATGAACACAGTGGCTTTGATAGACGCCATACTTAAGGTTTGCGAATTATTATGTACTATATGACTGTTTCATTAACGTGCATCTAAATATCCGTGAATGAGCTTCATTATTTTATTGCATTCTGTGCTTCGTCGGAATGCTGCCTTTATTACTGTAACCATTAAACATTCCTTTGTGTATCTTCACAGGTGCTGGGTCGAGCATGACGTCTGGTACACTTATATCCTGAGCGTTCCTGTATGCTTCTCGATACTGGTAAATATTCTTCTTCTCAATGTCAGCACTCGGTTAACTTTCTTTAATTACCTGTGAATTTCAGAGTATGAAACAAAACACGAGCTGAAAACTATGTTGCTCAAGTTGTTCGATTCACATTAATGCTCTCTAGCACCAGAATAAAATTTAGGTTCGGTAATAAAAGAAAATATTGGCGATTTATCTTTCGTCACATAGTGAAGTCGATTTACGATGAATTGTTAAGCGACGAGCTTTTGAGCTCTGTTGGGACAGTTGCTTTATATGTAGGTCTATAGGTATGTTGTTTAGAATTAGATATCTTGTTTCCGTATGGTTGAAACGCCGTTTGGGTCACGCGTTAATTCAGACGCATCTCACTTACGGCCTGCTGATGCGGGGAACTTCAAGTAAAAGAAATTCGTATTCAAATTACTTGTCTACAAAATCAAGCAGTTCACTGCATCGAAAACCTCGGACGCCGCGATCGGACAACCCTGACTTTTTTTCCGGAAGCACGGTCTTTCGAAGGTTATCCATTTGTATGACCTTTAGCTCGATAAATAAATACGGGCTGATATACAGAAAGATTGTTCATTTTTCATGCAAAGTACGTTCAAGTATCACTTCATTCAATTTCAGGCATAATCATTCTAGTGCTTTTTTAATGGGACCGAGCTAGGGTACAAAACAACTAACATACCTAATTCCAAGCTTCATAAATGCACATGAGAAGACGATTACCAACGAGCACAATTTCAGATCATTCAATGGCTTTAAAGTGGTATGAAAACATTTATTTTTTTTTTCTCGTTGAGATTTTTTCTACCGAGTAGTTCGGTTATTTCTCATCTGTATGTTTGTATGACTTAATATATCCATTTATTGTTAGATCACACTGTTTGATTACTTGTTTTTGGCGTCTATATTTCTTACACAAGCTACAATGATGGACTTTCACTGTCTTGTTTTTCACTGCCCAGAAAAATGTATCGCGATGTACATGTATACCACATGTAAGGCTTCTAACGTGTGGTATTAAATTATGAGCAATGTTCGGGTGACAGGGCCTACGTCAGGCAGATTAGTCTCTGCTTTAAACTTGCCATCCAAGACTTTCAGTGCGCGTAAAGCAATGCTAAACAAATAATTTAAAAAATTACATTCACAAGAGCATATTTCGTCGCTGATATACAAAAACTTAAACTAAAGAAAAAATAAACAAATCAACATTGTACAGTTCATTGTCTAAAATTCAGCACTTGGCCGGTGTGCTCACACTCGGCTTCTATGCCCTTGTTTGTTTCTGCAGCTGAGCTTCGCATTTCTCGTCAACATCGTAAGGGTTCTTGTCACGAAGCTTCGGGCTGTCAATTCCCCTGACAACGAGAGCACAAGGTGAGCTAGAACTCTTCCTCGTCATACACTGGTTGCATGGGACTCAAGCGTGGCCCACGCTGCAATAATGGACGTGTGGACTATACGATGAAAATAGAGTTCCACGATGTCGATTGCAATGAAGGGCGTATCACATGTATGTAGGAGTAATCTAATACGTGGGTCACGCGCGATCGACTAAGTTACAATTGAATCTTGATAAAACAACAAGAAAATATCAAATGTTGCTACAGTCACCACGGAAGGGAACAGGTAGACGTGTTAAAACATTAGCGCATGCTACCACGATAATAAAACTATAAAGTATTGTTGCTTGACAATATATTTGTTCACTCATTTTATTTCTCTTCAGAAACTATGTATACAAACCCCAAAACATTGGTGTATCTTGTAGCCATGGCAGTCAGTTACAAGGACATTTTGATAATATAGTAGCCTTTTCATTTGATATGAGTCCACAAACCGAAGCATTGCCCTGAAGACGGGCACGGCATTTATCATAACACTACAGAACTTAAGCAACAAGGGCCATCCAAAGCGCACTGTAATCGGAAGGCAGAATAACTACGCTGTGATGCACTTTCACATAGTCGATAGAAAGTAGCCAGTTCTTTGATAGCTTGCATACTTAATTCGGACCCTGTATTACATTTCAGGAAAGCCGTGCGGGCTACCGTGATATTGCTTCCTCTCCTGGGCTTGCACTACGTGGTGACTCCCTTCAGGCCCGACAAGGGATCCATCTTTCTTGCATATGAGATAATCTCAGCGCTGGTCACTTCATTACAGGTGAGAAGATCCGTGCATTGCTTCAAAGCACAACAAATTTGACGCCCGTAAGGCACGTGAAAAGGGAGCCATATTGGGTGTTTCATCAGGTCTATAAGGTCGACTTCTTACTGTTATTTCAACTACGGACATATTTAGTGCTATAACGACCGAGCATTTATACAGCTTTACGTTATAGAGGTTAGAACGAACGTTTTCGTGAACGCTTGAAATGAACAGCACAGCAATCTTTCTGCTTCCAGCACGCTATAATTCCGAATTTATGTAGGAGTATAAACACGTGATTTCTTCATCATTTGTGTTTTTTTGCAGGGTCTTTGTGTTGCTCTCCTGTTCTGCTTCTTCAATGGAGAGGTGAGCAGAAAAATCATGGCTGTCAAAAGACTCGAGGAGTTTTTTGTTCAACTGACCGTACACTCTTATACGGCATATGCGTGGTAATTGAATCGAAATTTTCAGGAACGCCGTCTTTTGGGCGAATAAGCTTCATGAATATTTGTGCCGCCAAAGTAGCTGTCGTTCTTGGCCGGTTCAAGGTCTTTATTAGGTTGTCATTAGAATGGAGCGCTATACAACTTCAACCCAGCTGAGTCGATGCAAGTGCTAAAGTTTCACGTACTACCCCGATAGATTGAAGTTCAGGAGGGCAAAACACCATTCACGTGCACAAACACACAAGCACGTAAATGTACGTAACATTAAATGAACAAAATGTAAAATGAATAACGCTATATCGCAGCGACAATAAACGAAGTGTTTTCCACCTCCTGTAACCCTGCCACCAGCAGTGCGCATCGTTCAGCTATTCGCATTATCGAAAAAAAAAGCAGCTGCTGGTGGATTGAAAACATAGGCAACAATTTTTTTCACAGAAAAATAAATAAATAAATAAATAAACAAACAAACAAATAAATAAATAAATAAATAAAATCTGCGTCCGGGTACCAACAATTTGTACCATAGCCAAATGCACCGCAAAGCTCAGTGACACAGTGATGCAGCCATAATGATTTCTTTAAATTTTGAGAATCAAGTTCAATACCTTTGTATGAAGTATATAATATCTACTAACAAAAAATAAAACTAGCTTTATTGTGCAGAAAGGAGTTCACATATGCATGTGCTGCTAGAAAGTACTTGTTAGTGGGCAGACAAATCTGGCTAAGTAGACCACATCGTAAACGTATGAGTATGGGAAGCCTGACATATTCAAGAATTCGCAACAATATAACCTCACATCGAGGTTATATTGCAGCGAACTTTTAGTTGTAGTCCTACAATTACAATTTTTTTTATTTTCATGACCATTTTAGCGACGTTATTCAAGTGTTCTGCCATAGCCTTTTTTTGTTCTTGTTGCCTCGTGGCCCTCAGAGATCCAGTTTGAGATGTCTTACTTCAAGAAGCGGAGCGCATATTTTCCGATTCAATTTTCGCCCATTTTGCCCACATGCTTCTATTCTATAATCACCCGCTGTTGTCTTTTTTTTTTTCCTGTCGCAGGTTCTAGGCGTCCTTCGGAAGACACTCTCGCAGACACCGTGTTTCAGAAATGACAGCCGACGGATGTCTTACGCAAATACCAGCATCAGCGTAAGTCGCTTTAGGAAGCCCCCGCAAAAGTATAAATGCGTGACCGTAATTTAGGCAATCCCGCTGCGTGCCCTGCGTGCTAGCATTGATACTCTTGCGTCTCACGTGCTTCCCCATGGCGGCCATCTTGTGCAGTGAGACAGCGAGCATGGCACTTTTGAAACGCGGTCGCGTCCCCCTGCATGCACACTTACACGCACTTTGTACGCTGTACCACGACACGTGGCTTCCCCGATGGAATAGCGAAAACCCCGTGGCTGTATTTTGTAGCCGCGCCTCACTTATAACTGTGTAATAAGTGTCTTGTGCTCTGTACATATACTGAATTAAGATATTGCAGTCTATGGTCTCTTGTTGCCCTGTCTTAGCGTTGAGCCAAGTGATACGCAGAAGATTCGGCACACAGGGTATATTGTCGCGCGCAATATTTTTTTTTCTCTCTCCTGCGCCAGCGATAGTTTGTAAGTCCACGAGTAATATTAGTTTCGCCTCGTACTTTTTCATCCATTAGGATTGGAAGCTCCTCCGTTCATTACATGACATCATGCGCACAAGATGTGTCTGGAATTCTGTGTAGACACATTGATTCTGTCCCCAATCATCATCTGCTTGTAAAATATTCCTCATCTCGCACTAGATTTTTTTTCGTTTGTTCGTTTAGTCCTGTGTGTGTGTGTGTTATTTTTTTGCAATCTGGTTGGGTATTTAGCTCTGATATCGTGGGCAGGAGCCAGGTTTGCACCATAATCCATTATTAAATCACAACTTAACAGTGCACTGTGGTTTTGTGTTGTGTCTTAAAAAGTGCACGTCAAGTTATTTTGCTATGTTTAGTATTTATTTCGACACCATCATTGCCAGCTCTAACGCCGCTTCTAATGCCAGCGCTGGCGCCAGCTCCTCACGAAGACATGCAAGTTTGATTGCGGACTCACACGAGATA